>NC_060153.1:5454841-5481030 GCF_021292245.1 Micropterus dolomieu | reverse complement strand
ATAGCACAGAGACAGCACTGGTGAAAATTACTAATGACCTCCTAATTGCATCAGACAAAGGACTTGTCTCTGTACTGGTTTTATTAGATCTTAGTGCTGCATTTGATACCATTGACCATCAGATCCTATTACAGAGACTGGATCATTTCATTGGCATTAAAGGAACCGCTCTAATCTGGTTTAAGCCCTATTTATCAGGTCGATTTCAGTTTGTACATGTTAACGATGAGTCCTCCATGCATGCCAAAGTTAGTCATAGAGTTCCACAAGGATCTGTGCTGGGACCAATCCTCTTCACTTTATATATGCAGATGATACCCAGTTATATCTATCGACAGCAGCGTCCCGGATGTTTTTTCAAAAGCCCCGGATCTCAGAAGGGTTTTTAACAATCAAACAACAAAAGGCCGAAATTTTAACTTTACTCCTTAACTAACGTTATGTGCATGGGAGCGCGTGAGAGAGATTATTGTTATTATTTATTCTCCTGCAAATTAGCAGAGAATAAGATGATCCAGCTGTAGCTCTGTGTCAGTCCTCTCTGCTCCACCTGAAGGGCTGTGAGCTGCACTTTATCAGATGCTCTGAAATGAACTTTCAGGTCAATCAGGTTAATCACCTGATAGGCAGAGGAGGCATTATACATATTTCACCTCAAAATCTATGTTTTGCCCCCCCCCCCTTTTTCATAATGTAAAGTTTTATTTCGCTTTGCCTTCCTGGCTCAGGCGATTTCGGAGCTGGTTCATATAGGAGGCGGTTTACTAAGTGACCAGTAAATCACTCACACACTCCACATCAGTCAGCAGACAAAATGTATAGAAATGTTGAGGGAGAAAAAAAAAGTTGCTCGAGGCTGGTGCAGCTTCTTCTTTTGTGCTGCTGTTACTTCTAGCTGAAGGCAGTAGTGATGATGTCTGCAGCAGGGGTGGGTACATCTAATGTAGGCCTACTCTTAATTTCACTATATTTTCCATTCATACCTTTTATAACGTAACCAGTCTGTAATCTGCATTTTGCTTCATTAACCAAATGAGCTGTGATCCAGGCTGTGTGCGCGCAGTTATGCAGTAAAGTGCTGGTCAGGCGCTTGTCACAGTCACAGATCTGGGTAGATGCAAACATTTAGAAAATCAGGCAAATATCTTTTCAGTTTAAGGCTTTATGTTCTACTAATACAACTGAAATCTAGTGCGCACTGTGGCCCTGGTGGCCTGTTGGAAAGCAGCCTGTGTCGCTCTTTCACGAGCAGGCAAGTTAAACACTTTCACTTTCCATTAATGGTGCATTAAAAGCGTCTTTAGTCTCTGCAGAGCAAATGAAGACTACACACTGGAAGATCTATGTCAGCCGAGCACTGCATTGATTGAGATATATTAAAAGTTTCCTGTTGTTGAACAGAACATCGCTTTGGACATAAGCCTGTTTCTTTAATACACATCGGTAGCTGTTTGTTTTATAGCGATGTCTGACGGTGAGTCCATAATGTCGCCATTGAAACTAATCTTTAACTCAGCAGCTACCAGCTGTTATCTTATTTTTAAGATGCGCATAGCGAGAGAGAGAGAGAGAGAGAGAGAGAGAGAGAGAGAGAGAGAGAGAGAGAGAGAGAGAGAGAGAGAATATGGCGCATGACGCACAGCTTCCTCTGTATGCAGGTTTACCTGCTTCAAAAACGAGCTGCTCTCGTCTTACTGCCACAGTAATTCTTTGCGTTGTGAAGATTATTTAGGTGCTTCAGGAATAATCAGATTGTATTGGCAGCCTGTGCTACTGAAAAGCAAGTGGTTTGGTTGGCTACATCTCCCTAATAAAAGGCACAGGTAACAAAAGTTGTCTGGGCAGCAAAAGTGATATTTTAAAGTGATCTTATAAACACCTTCATGGAGATTTAAAAAGGAAAATAATTGTAGAAATAGCTAAATTACAGATAATCAGCTTCTTCACTGCATTTGCAGGAATATTTTAACGGGCTATTAAAAAAATAAACTCATCAAGTTGCCTAGTCTAATGCAATAGACCATTTTTAGCCTATCTTGAACTTTCCTCATGTGGAAACATAGGGGCTGTGATCCTGCACAACAAAACATGCAAGAATTCAATCCCCACACTACCATGGATAGTAGTGGTGCAACGGGTTGCAGAACCCTTGGTATAGATCCCTTCCACACGGTGGATTGATTGCAAAGTTTATGATTTATTCTGTTTGACCTCTCAAAATATCCTTTATTCTGGAAATGTCAGAGAACCCAGTTAGATTCTGAATGTGCAGAACTTTGAACATGAGCAGAAAACCTGCTGAAACACACGAGTTATTAAAGTCCAGGAGTTTATAACTGAATTAAAATTATTTAATTTATTATTGATGAGGTAAAATGGTGCCACATGCACATTTAGAGGTTACCTCAATCAGTCACATCTGCGTGTTTGTTGATTCAGCAGTGATAATATTAAAAGTTGATCTGTAGGAGTGTCACGGCTGGCGCTGTCACCTTTGTGTTTCCCCTTTTCTGTCTCACCTCTACCTAGTAGGCTGTGTCCCTGTGGAATGAAGACCCGCCTACTTCCTGGTTTCTGGCTCAACCAGCCATTGGTTGAGCCAGAAACCAGGAAGTAGGCGGGTCACCACATTGATTACCTCCTGCTCATAAGGAGAGTCCACCTGTTGCTCCAGGCTGCTTGTCACCGCCTATTGACTTGTGTGCCGCTGGTATTGACTGCATACTTTGCTTAGCTGTACTTTGTGTTTAGTGGAACAATCCACATACCTTGCTTGTTAGCTGTACATTGTGTTTAGTGAAACAATTTGCATACGTTGTTTGTTAGCTCTACATTGTGCGCAGTGGAGAAATTCACTTAGTATTTTTGTTTACTATTGCGTTAGTTTTCATCAGGTGGAGTGGGTGCTGTGCTCTTTGTGTTCTTTTTGTAGCGAGAATCAACTCTGCTTAAATAGATAGATAGGTACAGGCCTCCTTTTGAGGACCTTTTTATTTTAACTTGGTTTGTTATTTTCGCAGCACCCTCATCCACCCTCCTTTTGTTTATTGTTACCTGTCTGCATCTCCGTGTTACCAATAAAAGTTACCTTTTTAAGATCTATACCAGTTGTGCCTATGTTTATGGCCCCCACTCCTCTAGACCAACAGGGGGTCGTAACAAGGAGAAACATATCTGAAAGCAACCCAGAATGCCTGAGAGCTGCTCTGCATTATATTCTGTTACAGTTTTAGATTTTAAATTGTTTTATTATACATTTATTAAATCAAACTCTTTTTCCATGAGTGTCCTGGCCAAGGCAGGCAGTAGTACAATTGCACATTTAAGATGGAATAAATAATCAGTCACAAGGTCATAAAATATCAATGTTCTTAAATTCTCACCACAATTCAGCAACACCTGAATTTTGTGTGTCCCTTTCCATAAATAATTTCCACAATAAATTGATGCAGAAAAGGCAGAAATTGCTGCAGGAAAAAAAAACACCAGAATGCAGGAAATTTAACATTTAACATTTAACACTCACAATTTTCAGGGGGACTTCCCCCAGTCCATACTGTCGCAGTTTTGTTGTTATAATTAGACACATGACATTACAATTTAGCAACATCAAAATGAGACAGTTAATAGTGTTGTTCTGAGTTTTGTTGTGCCGTATAAGTAGAGGATACTGCTTTACTGCTTTACAGACTTAACTTTGGGGTGGTGTGTGTGTGTGTGTGTGTGGGGGGGGTCAATTATTATGTGAAGATTTATGGTTGGGCTAAGCCCTCAATGTTTCAAGATCCTAAAAACGCCCCTGTCTATCGATCAAGCCAGATGAAACTAATCAGTTAGCTAAACTTCAAATGTGCCTTCAGGACCTTGATGACCTGTAATTTTCGATTGTTAAACTCAGATAAAACTGAAGTTATTGTTCTGGGGCCCAAGCACCTCTGTGACGCATTATCTAAAGATATATGTAGCCCAGGCTTAATAATGAGAAACACTATTTAGCTGTCTGACCAAGTCACTAAGGGTTAACTTTTATTTTTCTCAGCATCTGTGATGGGCTTGTAAGGTAGCAAATGGGTGGACGTTATGATGCAGTGAGCTGACCAATCAGCTGCCAGCTATGTTCCGTTACAATTACGCCTCTCATTTCGCGTCTCTGCACATTCTTTTGGCGCCTGTGCCTGAGCGTAGGAGGCTGCGTTATCCCCTTGGTAAGACGAGAAACGACATGGAGTGAATTAAACAAATTCTGTGATCATTATCGCTTATACTGACTATACCCTGTTGTAAAATAGAGAGTAAATGAGAGCTGTACTTGAATCCACTGTTGTCACGGAGCTAAAGGCAGTGAATTCCGCTAAAATGGTGAGTTGTTTACCTTGCGCTAGGCCTTTGAGTTCGCTAGCATCCATGTTAACAGGCCTGCTGAGTTTACTGGGAGTTCGCTAGCATTTATGCTAATCGGCGCTAATCGGCGAAGCTATGCAAAGGTGCTAATTGTGTAAAGCTAATGTGAGACTGCTGTATTCATATGCTAATAGGGTAATTAACCACAATAAGCTAGCGGAATACTCTTTAATGCCTGTGAAAATTACAAATTATTTTGTTTGTAGGTTATAAAAGGAATTGTTACCTTTCCATGTTGTTGCTAAATGGTTACTTTGAAAAAATAATGATGTTAAAAACTGTAGTTACTGGAAGTTAAAGAGGTAAATTTTTAGTGCATTCTTTCCACTGTTACCGGTGCAGAGGGGGATAAATGAGCACGCTAACACCTTAATGCCTCTATTTTGAAGTAATACGATTTGATCAATGTTTACATGCAATGCCTGCAGTTTATTTATGACACTGCTAATGTTACTTAGGGTTCATAAAACTTAGTGTTTATATCAAGGATGTAATTTTTGATGTACATGTACTTTTGATAATTGAGAAATTCGTACTTTTTATACATAAGAAACAAGAAGCTGTTGTACAATGAGAGAGCGATTTTGATATTGCATTATAGGTGTACTCAAATATTTCATTTTATTTTATAGTAGCCTGTAGCAGTCCATGTATTCGCTGAATGGTAATTGAGAGAAATGATTTGGCCTTGTTTATAGGTCAGGTTTTGGTAAAGAGTTGGAAGCATTGTGCAGCTGAGATCCATTCCACGGAGTGATACCAATCTACATGTTCCAGACGTTTTTTCCAGAGCTTTGTGGATTCCCAGTTTAGGTGGCTGGGTGGCGAGCCAACCGTGTTTGTGACTCTGACTTTAGACGGATTGCCAGGATCTTCCTCATCTTTATGGTGGTCGGACTAACACAAACTTAAAAGGGCCCCAACGGTGAGAAATGAACTCTTGTCAATAAAGGCAAGTGGAACTAAGGACGAACTGAGCTCAACGAAGTTAAAAGGAAAGTTTTCTTTTTTATGTGTGCACTTTATTATTTTAGTTTATTTTTCATACCTGCTTTCTTATGTATGTACCATCCCTGTGTATTTAATACACTTAATGCAAACTGTCATTCGGGTGTGGTATTCTTTTTATTGACATTCAATTCTCAGGCTCTTAACAATTTAGTGTCTTCTGATTCTGGTCCACATTGATAAGACTACTTTAGAGTATTACACCTATGTACATTATTGCTACCTCGTGATAAGGGTTACATATAGATTCCCTTGATGGCATCGCCCTGGCCTCCAGCACCACTGTGAGGAATAATGGTGCAGAAAAACTACTCCATGCATTTGTTACTTCTAGGCTGGATTACTGCAATTCCTTATTATCAGGCTGCTCGAAAAAGTCCATTAAGACTCTTCAGCTGATCCAGAATGCTGCAGCACGTGTTCTGACAGGAACCAGGAAAAGAGATCACATTTCTCCTGTTTTAGCTTCTCTGTATTGGCTTCCAGTAAAATCCAGAATAGAATTTAAAATCATTCTTCTTACCTAGAAAGCTCTTAATGGTCAGGCACCATCTTATCTTAAAGAGCTCACAAGTAACACAGGTAACCCTTTTTTGTTCCTAGAGTCTCCAAAACTAGAATGGGAGCCAGAGCGTAGAGCTATCAAGCTCCTCTCCTGTGGAACCAGGTTCCAGTTTGGGTTCAGGAGGTAGACACCATCTCCACATTTAAGAGTATAGGCTTAAGACTTTCCTCTTTGATAAAGTTCTTAGTTATGCTGCTATAGGCCTAGACTGCTGGGGATTTCCTATGATGCACTGAGCTCCTCTCTCCTCTTCTTTCTCTCCCTCTGTATGCAAACTCATCCCATTATTGCATGTTACTAACACAACTTCTCCCCTTTCCGGGAGTCTTGTGCTTTCTCGTCCCTCTCCTCTCCTCCGATCACTTCCTGCAGGTGTTTCGGGCTCTGGATCTGTGGAGTCTGGATCTGTGGTTGTGAGTCTCCTGCTGCCCCCGTGTTCCTGCTCGACACCCTCTGCTACAATTCTCCCCCCCCCCCCCCCCCCCCCCCAACTGGTCGAGGGAGATGGCCGCCCACCCTACCCCGCCATGGTTCTGCTCGAGGTTTCTGCCTTTCCTTGCCTCTGTCGCCTAGTGCTTGCTCTTGGTGGGAATTGTTGGGCTCTGTAAATAACATCAGAGTACGGGATAGACCTGCTCTTTTATGAAAAGCGCTGTGAGATAACTATTGTTGTGATTTGGCGCTATAAATAAAATTGAATTGAAATTTTCTCCTAAGGGGTTTTAGGAGCAACAATTCAGATTGGAGTGATCTCAAAAAGATATACTATTGAGATCTAAGTGTTTTCTCAAGAGTTAAAGAAAAGACTATTCTGAGCAAAAGATTTTTCCTCTGGGGGATGTTGATCAGCCTGCAAATCACCCACCCAAACAAGCAGTGGAGGGAGGCTTCGGCAGAATACGCTGGATGGAGCGTGTGGGAGAAGTAGATAAACAAAAGCCAGGCGAACAAATTGGCTCCCGTTATCCTAATTAGTAAACAGTAATAGATTCTGGAAACTCACAAACAGCGAAGATCAGTTTCTCTTCCAATGATTTGTGCTGTGTGTGGCGTCCAAAAAGACAATTCAACTTCGGCAGCGGGTGGGTGTGTAGGCTACATGAGGCGAGCACAACTGCGACAGTTTCACTGGAACACGCCTGCTTGTCACTACGCCTTGTGCTCGACCACTTCACCTCACTCTAAAAGGGACACTTGTTACTGAACATAGACTGTTTATGCTGCCGATTTTAAAAAAAAAAAAAAAAAAAAAAAAAAAAAAATTGTTTCTGCTGATACCTGTTCAAAACAAGAAAACAGATATGTAATGTGTTACAATCTGTTGCTCAGAAGGTGCCCGTTATGATGTTATGATCGTGGCTCTGGACTCTGATGGTAACTTGTTTTAACAAGCTATATAAAAGGTAATGCCCTGGCAGTGGCAAACAGCTTTGGTTTTATATTTGCTTTGATTACATTGATTAAGTTGAGATTTACAGGAAATATTTTATTGCTACTGTGTAAAGGGAATACTGCTGGGAATACTGTGTTTGCAAACCACGTTTTTGCACTTTTGTGTATATAGCAGTACATTTAAATTAAAAGTGTGCAATACACTACTTTTATCAGGAAACACAAATATACGGATGCAAATAGCACTCCTGTTTCAGTTTAGTGGGAATTCAAGGTTTGGGTTGAAAATAACTGTTACTACCGTAACCTAACTTACGTAGTTAAGTAACGCTACTTACGTAACCTACATAACTTCACTAAAAACAATCAATGTTGACATTTTGTTTGTCATGGGAAATGAAACCATCCACGCCTTTTTTCTGATTTTTCTGTTATTTATTTCACACCTTTTAGTGTTTACAAATGATGCTACAGGACTCTCCCCCCAGCATTATAAACTGATGCCAAGGGGTATTGAACATGCGTCCATTCTAGGTGAGTAAAACCTCCACTTCGATATAGCAAAATTAAGAAACAGGGTCCGTGTGGTGGTGCAGTGATTAGCACTGTCGCCTCACAGCAAGAAGGTTGTGGGTTCAAACCCTAGTTGCCCCGGCCTTTCTGTGTGGAGTTTGCATATTCTCCCCGTGTCTGTGTGGGTTCTCTCTGGGTGCTCTGGCTTCCTCCCACCATCCAAAGACATGCAGGCTAAGTTTCTCTGGCTAGGCTTGGTGTCTCTGAAATTGTCCTTAGGTGTGGATGTGAGTGGTTGTCTGTTTATGTGTGGACCTGTGATGGACTGGCAACCTGTCCAGGGTGTCCCCCGCCTTTTGCCCAATGTAAGCTGGGATTGGCTCCAGTCCCCCAGCGGTTGACGATGGATGTAACTACAACACTTTATAGTGCCACAACATGGTGTAACTTGTTAAATGCACACAGCTGTGCTTTATTGTCATTAACATTGTGCTTCAATGCCATTAAACTGCAGGTTGTCAACCCACCTACCAATCGTGTTGTTATATGCAAAGTAGGCCCTTCATTACCAAACACCAGCTAACTAAATTAGGATAAAATTATGAGTCATTAGCAAACTTTTAGTTCAATGTCAAACTGTATGTAACTTTGAAATTAACCTTCATTTGTTTGATCGCAGGGATATGTGGGTGCTGATCCAATCTAAAAAGGCTGATTTCTCGGCTCGAGTTTGAGTCCTATTCTTTGAGTCAGGTGTGGGTGAGTGCAAAGCTGCAGGCATTTCTGTACCTAACAGAAACTTTGCACTTGCTGACAGTTCCTCCATCATTTTGACTCTGATAAAGACACAGCAGTGTGCCTGTTTGCACAATTAAAGGCTGCAAATCAATCAGTATGCTCCAGTCTCTTTTTTTTTTTTTTTTTTTTTTTTTTTTTACTTTGGAAGTTTGCTCTCTTTAATCTGAGAAGCACCTGATCCAGCTGTATATTGCTGGATACTTGCTTTACCCTAACCCTAAACCATAACTATTCATTGGCATCAACTATTGGAACTCTGATTAATAATTAAATGAATAACTCCAACCAAAATTACCATACAATAGCTAGTAAAGGTTGAAAGGTTTTGATGGACCAGGCAGGGAAGAAGTTCCGATTGTGCAGGTGTGAGGAAATGATTGCTCCATCCTTTTTTCTCTGAGTTAGTAGCTTGGTGCTAACTGGCTTTGTTGTTCCCGTTCATTGTAAAGTTAGCAGGCAGACTTTGTGTCATAGCTGCTGGTGCAAACTAAGCTTGGTTGCAGGAATGTTAGGTAGAGTTTGGTTCAGTATTTCTACTCTGAGCAGACTACACGGTGGTAGAGACCTTTTTCCGAAGGATTACCTGGTCTTGGGATACCCCAAGGGATTACCAGCTTTTCTTTTGAAAATCTATCAATGGTAACTTAAAGGGATACTTTCCGTTTCTTATCCAATACACTTTTTGTTAAATTAGGCGAATATTTCCTGATGGGTCAGTAGCTCTCTGTTTTTCGTGTGCTCTGGAAAAAAAATCTGGTTTTCCTACACAGCCCCTGGGTCTGTAAAGTGAGCACAAACAAATAGAAATAGATAGAGCATGTGTGTGAACAGTGTCCTGGTGAATACAGAGAAACGGGTCAGCAATAAGGCTCGTTCAGCAGTAACTGTACAGTAGAAGTTATAGTGGCCGATGAATAAAGACTGCAGCTTCTCAGGACTAAAGAGGAGCTCCCGTGTGTTGCTGCCAACTGTTGAATAAAGTGAAGGAGGTTATTGCCCCAAAGTTATCTTTAACTTTGGCCCTGGAGATAAACAGTTGCTCCTGTGCTTCCCAACGCTTATCAGTCAGTATTATCAGTAACTGTATTTTTGTAAAAACTATTTCAAATAACCAGGGCTTGACATTAACTTTTTTGCTCACCAGCCAATGTGGCTAGTGGTTTTCCAAAGTTACTAGCCACGCAGGATTTTCACTAGCCACATTTGTTGTTGGAAAATTATGTTTTATATGATAAAAGTTGACAATGGCATGCTTAAATTGGTGTGCTAAAATACTACTAATATATCATTAGCTCTGATAAGGTTGTGTGTAAAGCTCAGTTTTTCAAAAACAAACACATAAAAGAGTAACTTATTGTATATACTAAAAGTGCTGCATGGGTGTAAAAGATTAATTGCAGGTAAGGTAAAAACTAAACTGAAAAAAAAAATATAGCAGTGTATATACTGTTTTACAGAGTAGAAAAATGATCTGAATTAGAAACAAAGAACAAAATGTAAATTATTTTGTCCAAGAAAAAATCCACAATTAAGGCAGGATTAACAGGATTTAAAATTTCTGCAGGCCTATATCAGTTTTATGCACCTTTGGATTGTTTGTTTTGCATCTGCATTTCCTCAGAGCTCTGACTTTATTTTCCAGATTATTCCCATACAAACACTCCTGATTTCCTACATAGCATGATTACTTTTATTAAAAAATAGAATTAAATCTGGGAAGGTAGTTGTGATATGACGATATGATGTGACATGAGGGCAGCCCTGCTAGTAGTAACACCATGTCCCTTAATCATGAAGATATCTGCAATTTTACAGCATTTATGGCGCTTTCCTTCCGGCTTTTGTCTGTCTTAGCTCTGCCTTTTGTCTGTCTCTTGTTCTCCTATGCATTTTTTTCTCCACACGGGTTGGCACGCACACTCACGCACTGACCGAAGCTGTGTGTGTGCATGCGACCAGTCTCGTGTGACGAGATATCATAATTTAACCTAAATTGTGAACTACAATTGAAAACTACAAGTAAAGTCACCAATAAAAAAACATCTAAAAGGTCACACCCTAAACACAAACTTAGTTTACACCCTAAATACAACTTAAAAACATCTCAAACCATCAAACAACAAAAAACAAACAGCTGCAAACGGAACTTTTTTATACTATACTGATGAAATTTATGTGAAGTGGGTAGTGATGAACCCACAGAAAATTATCACCCAGCTCTCCAGTTTCCATCAGCTCCAAGGAGTGAGTTTCTTACAGCTACAGACCTACAACTTTAGTTGTTTTTAGGTAGTTTTGTGCTCTAACAAAACACAGTCACAAAGGACCACTGCAGTGACTACTGTATGTACAATACTATATGACTACCAATTATTGTTTAGTATTTTTTAAATTACATTTTTTACATTATTGTTATAGTATTTTTTACATTTGATTAAACAAAACCTGTATATTGCAATACTGTAAAACAGTTTTACTGTAAAAAAAACATTTGTTATTGCATCAGTAATTGTAGAGGATGTCTTCATTGATCACAACTTGATTACATAAATGATAGATTCTGTAAATGTTGGGTAATAAGTTTAAAAGTTTATTCCCTAATGTGAAGCAGTAGCAACATTAGTGGGACCAGTCCAGACAATACACGGAAGTGATGGCTCTTCTCATAGGCACACGTCATTTTAAAACAAGACAGTGATTATTTGTTTCTCAGTGAAGGTTTAGTTACAACTCTGGACTAATACAAGATAGAAAGCAGTGAATTCACATTGTCTTTTGACTATTAAAATGTTGATTAGTGGGGCAGACTGGGCAATATGGATGGACATCTCTCACTAAAAAATAAGCATTGCATGTTCAGTCAAGTCATAGTATAAGTAGTATTTTACATTTGCACATGTATTAAAGGAAACCTGGGGAGCCCATTTCAATGGGCCTGATGTCTCTGAAAACATTGATGTCTAGCAAGTATTGTTATCTATAATTTGCTATACGTCATGAAGACTGAGTTAGTGCGCAGAGATCCATTCAAACCAGTACTGGATTTTTCAAGAAGAGGTTTCCATTCAGGCTTATTATGTAGACAGACTGTTTTCAAGGAGGGATGATTGTAGAAAGAGCACTGAACTTTCAAGTGTGACTATGCAGCAATGGCAAATAATTTACATGGCTCACGAATCAGTTAGGAGGGCCAAACCCCCCCAAGGAGGTCAGAACTGGCTCTGGTGGTGACGAAGGGATGGGTGCTCACACTCCACTCAAAGCCTTTCTGTCATGGCAGTGTCAATAATAATAATGGCCTAAGCAAGGGAAGCGGGTGAAGCACATACTAACACATTTCATAGAAAAATGTATAAAGGCAATGGGGGGCCTGTATGTGTGCCCCTGTAGAGCTTTCTGTCTAGCAACGCCCCTGGTAAGAAATGTTTACAATCCAAATGCACAATAGCAAGTTTTGAATAAAAGATTGGCTGTGTTACAAGTGTGATGAGTTTTGAGATGAGTGATAATAGTACTAAAGCAATAAACAAAAACTGTATACCTTAAATGTTTATGTCATGTTAAACAGAACATCGTTAAAAAAAAAAAATCAACAAAAGCTTCCAAATGTACAGTATACAGTACTTGACATTTTGATTGCCCTGTTGGATTGTTGAAATTCAATGGATATGGCAATGACACTGTGAAAATTAATTTACAATCCAATTAGCTCAGAGGCAGAGATGGCCTAAATAAACTAAAAGCTGTACCTGGGGCCTGTTTTACTGAGCTGGATTACTTACAGTGGTCAGTTTAAAACCTGGATGTCTCTCAAATCTGGAACATGGACAGAGGCTAAAGTATTCATTGTTTCATTCAGAAAAGTCACCTGGCTAATTAAAATATTGTTATTACCAAGTCAAATGTTGCATTGCAGCATGTCATCATAGGACAAACACACACCATTTTTGTTGATACATTTTATGGCCAGTTGCTTCAAGCTAAATCTGCAGGATTGCAGACTTACTTCAAGTGTGCATAAAGCCTGCAAGAGAGCCCTCAAGTGCTTGTCGGTTTCACAGAGTAATATTTTGATGCCATTCTCTTATCAGTCAGTGAGGGAGGATCACAAGACAAACCTCGTACGTTATCTTAAACAACATGACGTCCACCTATATCAAAGAACATTGTTTGATGAAACAGCTTACAGTGTACACATTTAAGGATCAATAGTAAATAATCTAATCTCTAGATGACACATTTTAACTTTCATATGTTTTCAGAATGAGCTACATTGACATTTGAGAGCTCAGAATGAGAAATATAGTATGTCTATTCAGTGACATAAGGAGATCAGACAGACAGGAAATCACTTTGAGAGGTAGTTTTAAATTGTAGTTATATTAGTGTAAGAGTAGTTGGCATTAATTAATTAATTAATTAATTTCTAGCCCACATTCTTTTTATTACTGTGAGATTTTAAACATCTCGTGCGGTAAACGTAGACACATGGGTTTCATTGGACATGAATTTGGCACCCCAGTCTTGCAGGCATGTAACTGTGATGGCGATGCATGCAGCCACCTTAAAGGTCCCACGTTATGCTCATTTTCAGGTTCCTACTTTTGGGTGTCTACTAGAAAATGTTTACATGCTTTAATGTTCAAAAAACACATTATTTTTTCTCATACTGTCCTTTGCTTCAGCACCTCTATTCACCCTCTGTCTGAACACGTTTTAACTCCTATCTCTCTAAGGCCCCCCTCCCTGAAAGCCCACTTTCTTCTGATTGGCCAACTTCCCAGAAGCCTCCCAAGGGGCCAATATTATATAGTTGCAGTGCTGGAGGACTGCAGTTTCAGGACCTCTGCAGTCCTGGGACCGCAGTTCCGGGACCGTAGTTCTTTTGCTACAGCGCCATCTAGTGTATTGGTGGTGGTAATGCACAGCAACACGAAGGAGGTTAACCCGCTCTGCTAGCACATCGGCCTTGAGGCAACTGTAGGGTTAACCTGCATGCATGCATATAATCAATAACTTAGGTTTAGGCACACACCCTATGATGGTTAGGGAAAGGGTAATTGGCTTCGGGGGGCTGTCAAGAGTAACATAGCTAGCTAGCTAGCTAGCTAGCTAGCTAGCCAACCAGCTAGCTGTTAGTGTCAAAGAAAACAAGGGTCCTACAAATGCAGTTCCGGTTCTAGGATTGCGTTCCTGAAACTGCAGCCTCCGGTACTACATCTACATACTACTCCAAGGGGCAGCAATTAAGGGGCACCACAGTGGTGAAACAAAGTATGAAGATAGGTCTGGCTATGCTAGACAGTGACCAAGGCAAGGCAACTTTATTTGTATAGCACAATTTATACACAGGGTTAGTTCAATGTGCTTTACATACAAAAACATACAAACAAAAAGTATAGCCTAATCTTATTGCTGGTCTATGTGATGGCTATGACAGCTACAACAACTTAGCTTAGAAAATAGTGTTGAAAAGATATGAAAAAGTGCATTTTGCATAATATGTGACCCTTAACTGTTCTTGAGGAACACCTGCCAGGGGAGTGTGAGGCAGATGTAGCAATAGAATGAGGTGAAATGTCTGTGCCCTAATTAGTGTGATACTACTTTTACTTGGGGAGATAATTACTGACCTATGTGTGCAGCTCACACGCACAAACACACTCTCTTGTTATAATAGGAAAAGCTCAGGTGTTACAAATTGCATTGAAAATGGCTCTGTTCAAGTGTCACAGTAAGCAGTGTTGGGCAAGTTACCTAATGTAATACATTATAGATTACTATTTACTGTCATTTGAGAGTAATTAGTTATATTACAGTCTGAATTGTAATGCTTTACACTCCTTTTGCGTTAATTTTGAGTGTCTTTCACT
The DNA here is from genome assembly GCF_021292245.1 of Micropterus dolomieu. Classification (NCBI taxonomy): domain Eukaryota; kingdom Metazoa; phylum Chordata; class Actinopteri; order Centrarchiformes; family Centrarchidae; genus Micropterus; species Micropterus dolomieu. The sequence continues at coordinate 5,466,480 of NC_060153.1, read as the reverse complement.
GCTATTTAAAGGGCCCATTATTCTGATAGTAAGGTGTTCCTGCATAGGTGGGTTCTAGTGATGTACAGAGTTATGCGTTACGTGTGGTGTGGGGACAGAGGACCCAAATGCAACGTTTCGGAGGGAAGGAGGTTTATTGAGGGAAAAAGGGGTAGAGGGACTGGAGTGGAGGGAGAGGTGGATGCCACGGAAACACAGGTACGGGGAACCGAGGAGACTGGAACGAGGGAGCCGGGGAACACTGGGGCCGAGGAAGCGAGGAGGCGAGGGAGAACAGAGAGGAGGCCGTGGGGGAAGTCCGAGGAGGAGAGGACCAGTGGATGAGCCCAGCCGACTGAACGGAGGACGAGGGTGAGTGAACCTGGGAGGGAAACAGACAGAGAGACAGGGTTAGCGATAACGGGGACAAAGCACAGGGAAAATGTGAGGAAACGAGAGCATGAACACAGAGGTGGCACCGGGTATGGAGCAACGACGATCAAGCAAGAGTAGTGTGGAGAACTGGGGTTGAAATACAGGCAGGGATGAGGTTGATTACTGGCAGGTGTGGCAGGCTGATGAGGTGCAGGTGCGGGTCGTTGGCTGGGCTCAGGAGCAGAGGGAGGGAGAGAGAGCACACAGGGGAGAAAACACAGGGAGGCAGGCAGGGAACAGAAAACCAAGGAAAAAGCAGAATAACTGATAAAAAGGAGAAAAGAAAACCAGGACACTCACCGTCAGCCGGGCTGCCACCACAACATTATGTCCGCAAATCTGGTGAGTCTTTGTCATAAAAATTAACCTTCTGATTAATAGCGAAGGGGGTGATGGGTGAAATAGGATGAACCATCTCCCCATTAAGAAAGACACTGTGCACATTTACACACGAGGTATAGCAGCAAACTTCAATTCAATTTTATTTATAAAGTGCCAAATCACAACAACAGTTATCTCAGAGCGCTTTTCATAAAAGAGCAGGTCTAGACCGTACTCTGTGATGATATTTACTGAAACCCAACAATTCCCACCAAGAGCAAGCACTAGGCGACAGAGGCAAGGAAAAACTTGCTTTTAAGAGGCAGAAACCTCGAGCAGAACCATGGCTCAGGGTGGGCGGCCATCTGCCTCGACTGGTTGGGGGAGAGAGAGAGAGAGAGAGGGCAAGAGAGGAACAGAGAGACATAGAGAGAGGGATGGAAGGAGATAGAGAGGGGAGGGAGGCAGCCTACACAATATACAGATAGAAGTACAGACAGTTAGGTTGACGTTGCTACAGACTGAATAAAAAATGGTACAGATATTTATAGTAGTGTTAATGATAATAATCGTAATGTTAATGATTATAATAACAATACGACTTGTAACAATAATTGTAGCAGACGGTGTCGAGCAGGAACACAGGGGCAGCAGGTGACTTGCAGCCACAGATCCAGACTCCACAGCTCCAGAGCCCGAAACACCTGCAGGAAGTGATAGGAGGAGAGAGGAGAGGGACGAGAAAGCACAACGGGAAAGGGAAGAAGTTGTGTTAGTAACATGCATTAATGGGATGAGGTTACATACAGAGGGAGAGAAAGAAGAGGAGAGAGGAGCTCAGTGCATCATGGGAAATCCCCCAGCAGTCTAGGCCTATAGCAGCATAACGTCACAAATTATTTGAATCTCCTGACACACAAGATTTGTCAAGATGACCTGACAGCAGCCTTTCTAATCATGAAAGTAATTCTTTAAAGGACAAACACATAGCCTATAAATATCTATTTATGCATGATCCATCAGGGGAGCTACCGTCTCGTAAAGAGCAGCTGAGCTCCCCCGTAATTGGAAACATGCCTACAATTTTGACCATCGGATTCCCGTAACAGGAAATAACGTTACTCTTTTACTCATAGATTTGTTTTTCTAGTGCCGTAATGCTTCTTGGTGTTGATGAATTATTAAAAAAACAAAACACCTCTTAATTTTGGGTTTAAATGTGTTGTAACGCACATTACTGAGATTGTAACGGTTGTAATATTATTGATTGATTTTTAGTAATGCATTATATTACGGCGTTACAGCAAAAAGCAAGACATTACTGTAATTCTCCCAACACTGCCAGTAAGACAATAGGCTCGTTCGAGATTAACTGTGCCTTGCCTGGAAAGTGGAGAAGATCAGGCTGCAAGGATAGCTGAGGAAAGCAGAAAAATAAACCTTCACAGTGTAAAATCAAAATCTCTCCAAATTCACAAAAAAAGTTTCTAGAAAATGTCATGTTGTTGATCCAACATCTAAACCAATCAGCTTTTAGATCAGAGGAGAGCCTGGCATTTCTTCTTATGCCCTTTAGTTTTTGCAGTCAGTGGAGAGCAACCAAGAGCAAGTTGGGATCAAATCTAACCTGCATGCAAGGATTCTCTGCAGGCCTGGCTCCTCTTGATCGATCAACCTAATGATTGTGCGACTGAGCCAGCATGTACAAAACAGGACTTCTCTGACAATAAGGCATTCTGTTGATGGTAGCTTTGCACCATTGGATCCTCAGCCAGTCACATGAGCAAATAAATTTGGTGCACATTGTTTAGACCTGCGGTTCCTGAGCGAGATTACTATTGCAACAACAAGTTGCATCAGTTGGGTAAAAACTAACCTCTTACGATAGTCTAAACACAAGATAAAACCCCACACAATACTGAACCAAACTAGCACTTAAACACAGTAAAAAGTATTGGGATAAATGACTATATTGACTCTCCCGTGGTCATAACAAAATGGATACTGAGGCTGGAATTAAGGTTTTCTGAATATATATGTAACAACCCATAGAAATCTTAACAACATATTATGCGGACTCAAGCAAGCTGATTTGTTGATCCAACTTCTGTTGCAGATTTTGTCTTAACTCATTATGCCACTTTTGGTTGAATTAATCCAGTATACGTGCAGTGAATGGGTTGACATCAACATCATCATGCACAAACGCATGCATGACTGAGGTGGTATAGACTCTGTGGAGATTCAAAGCAATGATTCTCTGCAATTCTGGAAGTTGTGTACTTAATCATTAGACTAGACTATCTTCAGTGCCAATCAACCCCCACAACCATTCAACCCCTTGCCAAACGAGTTCACACATTGCTGATTAAGCCTATCACAGCCAGATAAATCTCTCTTCATTCTTCATTCAACAGGATGCAAGATGCTTGTGATCTGCAGCAATAGTTTCTTCGCGCTCCAAAAGTGGATATACATACACTTGTTATTCAAGAATACATATAAAGCTTTATGTTATGAATACATTTGTTAGGTTATTACTAACCCATGATAAACCCATTTCTACGTGTTATTAGAAAAGAATAGAGGAGCAGAAGATCAGTGAAGTAAATGGAAAGAAACATGCTTGTAAAGCTGTGGATTTACAAACAGCACGGTAGTCTAGATGTCGATGCCTTTACCCACTCATTGCATTATTTACATTGAAGTGCAGTCATATTTCATTTAATGTTGGCAGCTATTTTTAGAATTCTGAGAGAAGTGTAGGCACGAAAGGTTATTTGGGTCACATGAAATTCCAAGAGTGTGTGTGTGGGTCATTGTTTGTGTGAGGTTAAGATAAGATGAGCTAAGAGAACATGCAGGTACAAAATAAAATCTGATAAACTCACTTTGACCAAACATTTGGGTGCGTTTCAATGTCAATTGTCAACATCGAATGATATGATCATGAATATGCTGAGAGAAATACATGGTTGAAGTGCTGATGGTTACATGGATAATACATTAAATCATGTAAGGACCAGCAAATTTCTTCAGGTCAGGAGTTTCCCACCCTTCCATATGTGCCATATATAGCCCAAATTCAAAGGGTAGATCCTCACAAGTCCTCATTTCTTTATCATATATCATCATGACTGCCCCATTTTGAGGGTTACCTCAAAGGCAACCAAGAAATTCAGAAATGTGTTTTTTTTTTTTTTTTGTGGGGATTGCAGTGATACACATCTGCAAAATAGATTGCACATGTGTATCTATGTGTGTCTGAAATGCAGAAAAAGATTTCTGCATTCAAATGTTCCATGATCCATAGCACACAGATCCATTGTAAATGATTGTAAATGGAACATTCAGGCAACCATCATGGACTTATGTAGTCAGAAAATAGCATTTGACCACATTATATTTAGTAGATTTGCATTTAGGTGGTCATCAGTCACTGGTACATGTGAAAAAAACCACTGCAGGGTGTGAATAATTGAAGCCAGAAAAATTGGCTTCGTTCTATTTCAAATGTTCTTCTATTGAATGTGCCTGAAGTGTAAGTTCAGCTGAGTGCAGGCAGGCCTTGCTGCCTGGATAGTTTTTTTTGGTTGGGTGCGTCCATGTGTATGTTTATGTGATAGCTGGTTGGAGCTGTCACTGTTTCACCACAGTGCAAGTCAATGAATGAGATGGTACAGTTGCTCTGATTAAACAGGTCAGTGATCATCAAGTGAAAGGCTTGTGAACTCAAATTAAGGCTATAAAATACGTACAGCAATATTACTGTACATACCAACACTGCCAATACACAACTTTGGATTTGCTACTCTTGAGAAGTGTGTCTTATTGTTATTAACTTTAAGCAAATAGAAGAACCGTGTAATAAACAAAAGCAGTTACTATAGACTTTCTGACATTGTCTTACAAAAAAACATAAATAAAAAAAGATTATGCCATAGTGTAATTTCTGAGAAAATAACTTGTTGAATTTGCTGTAACTTCAAAACAAACCTAGTCAAACTCAGAATGTGTAGGTACTTTGACTGTGTAGTTACTGCATTCTGGCTTTGTTTTGCTACCCAGGCTGCAATTACTGTTTGGCTTGGTAATGGGTGTGCAGTCTCAAGTGAAAGCTAACATGTGAGATAGCCGCGGCTAGTCTTAGCTAAAACAAAGGCTCAAGCCCCTTTCAAACTAGACAAAAAAACCTGTGTATGTATGTATGTATGTATGTATGTATGTATATATATATATATATATATATATATATATATATATATATAATGATTTTGAGTTATTGCTTTTGCACTTGTTTCCTTTAAAGAGGTCACACTATGCTTTTTGGCTTTTTTCCCTTTGTTGTGTTATATCTTTTTGGTGCATGTAATAGGTTTGCAAAGTGAAAAGGCCCAAAGTCCACCGCAAACGGAGGTACCATTTCCAACAGAAAATACTGCTCCTAAACTGCCTGAAAACAGCTCCATTGTAGTCCAGCCTTTACTTCCGTAACCTATCTGCTTCACTTTGTGTGGAGCTAAGTCGCAGAGTTTCATAAGAAGGACCACACATCAATCATGCCATTCCCGTACTTCCATAAATACCCACAGGGATGTACTGGGACTGAAATTCAGCCTGGAATTTTGAGATGGAGTGGCCTTTTATACGAGCACCGTGTGGGGGCGCAGAGAAAGATTTTATTTATTTCAGTTATTTTTATATATAATGTTGTACTTGTGTACAGTCAGTTTCATTACGATGAAGACCTTCAAGAAACTTTTTATGACACCTACCTCTTAAATTTGTATAAGCAGGGCACCACTACACTGAACAAGACCAGGTCAGGCAAGCCTGAGTCAGTAAGAATGATAAAATTGTTAAATATAATCAAAAACTACAATGTAGTCCCATAAAATAGAGCAGTGTGTATGTGTGTGCATAAAAATCAAATCTCTCATCTTTAGCTCTGAGTAGGCTTATCACTTGCTCAGCTTCCCCGGTGCTACACCCTGACTCTGCTTGTACTGATAGTACAGCTACATATGCACGAAAAGAACATCAGTAATAAATATAACTATAACTAACAATAATCCATTTTCTAATTCTATCTATGGATGATTGCCTACCCAGCCCTGCACACTGACCCTGTACCTGTCACTGTTTTTGGTTCCATTGTGCTTCTCTTCCTCCTCCTGCTGCTTCTCTTCATCGTCCTTCTCATACAGCTCCTCCTGTTCCTCCTCCCCTTCCTTCAACTGTTGTTTGTTTTGTTTGTTTGTTTTTATATATATATATATATATTATATTTAGCCTATATGACTATACATAAATAATTTCAGTATATAATAAATGCATCCAAGTTGGGAGAAGCCGCAGTATCTCCCCTCAATAAAAACTAATAAAAATAATATTATATTATACATTACATCATTGAGAATATATATATATATACATTTCAAATATAATACAATTAATGATCTCTTTGTTTTTACTTGTTTTTGGCAATAAAAGTAAAATATCCCCATTGACCAAAAAGTAAACCTCCATATTGACCGACCCCCCCTGTATCTGAATGAAATGGTTTGGTCCTGCCTTCGCGCACTCATCAGTGACGGTGTTTAAATGCAACACAGTGATCACAATGTTGCCTATTAAACCAAAATCTGGTTTTAAATAAAGTAAAGAGAGGAAAGACAAAGGAAAGGATGTCAATCTGTAACCCAGTTTTTCACCAAGAAAGGTGGCCAGCCATTAATCTGTGAGTGGTGTTAGCCCGTTGGCTTAATGTCCACAGTGAAACAAGCTAGCTAGCTAGCTACAGACTAGTGTTAGCCTACATTTCATCAACATTTAATCAGTGCAGGGAAACGTTTAGCAAGATATTTATATTAAATCATTGTCCCTGCCCCTTTAGCAGACAGATGAGTCAGCAGCACCCCAGTCTCCCCATAACTGTAGCCCTCCTTGTCCCAGTGAAGAAGGTGAGCAACACTGTGTTAACATGCCAGTTAGCATCATTCTGTCTCTCTTGCACTTCTTACCATAACAAAAAAGAAAATGAAATCTTTATTAATGACAGAAATTCAAACACGAATGATTTCCTCACATAATGATCATTATGAAATAAAATTAAAACAATAACCTACTGTCTGTACTGGATGCTGAACAGTTGGAAACAGTGAGTAGCTTACCTCAGCCTGCATGTAAGTTACAGACAATATTAAAATTATCCAGTTTGATACATTCATTTAGATTGAATTATAGCTGTTAAATGACATCTATAGATAGGTGTTAATGTTAAGAGATTTTTTTCTCAATTTACAATAAAATATATTGAGACTGTAAAAGATTGCCATAAGGACATTTTTTATGGTGGCTTTTAATCTTGCATCAAATGGTGAACTGCATACTGTATGCAGACTTGGATGTACAAATCACCAGCAGTAAATGTGCTAGTACTAGTATTGAACTACAAGAAGCAAGAAAGTTTTTAAAAGTTAAAGTCTTTAATGTGAGCTTTTGATGGGACAGTTAGGCCCTAGAGATGTGCTGATAACAGCTGCGAGGAGTGGGTCCAACTTGAGTTTTTTGTCATGAGGCCCAAAATTCCTAGCGGCGCCCCTGGTATTTTCAGCCGCTGTGACGTTTAAAAGAGGCGTGACATGCAACTGGACCAACCATAGCCGGAGCAGGACTCTACAGTGTTCCTTTTGTATTCACAACTTGTATTAATTTTTTAAAATGATCAAATGCGCAATCAAAGTTTCTGTTTGTATAGCACCTCATAAAGTTGTTCTAACAGCATTCCTTAATGTCATTTCAGTTTGATATCACTGTTGTTGTTGGCAGCAGGATCGTAAAAATGAACTGGATAGCAGCTGGCTGGTTGAAGCGTCTCCCCAGAGACAATGTGCGCATTTACGCACGAGCCACAGCAATATAAATTATTAAAAATCTCCCAACATGCCGACAGGATCGGTCAGGATCTAATGTTAATTCATGTTCTGTGTTATTCTACACATCCAAAAGGTCTCACACACAGTCCAGGTTCATACAGTGAAACTGTTAGGAGGAAAACAGCTGTCCTCCTGATCAATGCTGAGCTCCATCAGAGCGTCTAGACATGGATTGTAGAAGCTGAAAGTTTAATTCTGTTTATTCTGCTGAGTTTCCTCTGTCTTGTCAAGTTAACCACTACAGTTTTTTTGTTTTGTCCCACGATATTTGCTGTAACATTACTGCATGGATGGAATCGTTTAAATGACTGACAGCAGCCTCTGTAATCATCAAAGTAAACTGTTAAATAATACACTCATCCATCAATATAACACAATAAAGAAATAACCTGGAAAGCTACAGGGACCGGTGGAGGTGTGGTAAAATGTCCATGCAGGTGCTGGTCTCTAAATCTGATAAAATAAAGAGTTGGGTGGGGGCCGGTGGATGTGTAGGCCTATATGATGTTAATGTCAGAGCTGATCCATGCATCACACCAATTCAGCTGCTATAATCGTGACAAGACAGTGCATTCAGCTGCTGAAGTCAAATTATTAGGCTGTAATATGAACCAGATCATTCAGCGCTGATCTACTGTTTCATCTTATGATAATAGTGACCATGTAGTCTGCATGTCATTCCAACACTATAGTCCTTTGGTGAGTTTTAATTGGGGCTATATGAGATAAATATTACTGTGTCATTTCGTAAAGGGACTGATGATGAAATGCTCACCTCATCAAGCTGAGGGCTGAAATGATCTCCTGTTTTCAGACAAAAGGCGCACCGCCAAAAAAAAAGTTAGCTTACTGTATTTCTGTGTGGTGCATGATCATAGGCTAATTGTAATCTGACTGTTTTCAACAGATGCTATAATGTTTATTGGAACCTCAAGATGTTTCTACGTGTTATAGTGTTGACAGACATGTTTCTGGATTGTGAAAATATGATCTGTAGCGTTCAGTGCCAAAAGCTGAACGCTCAAACAGTGGATAGATGATGCAGCTGTGCAACAGTCATATTTAAAATGATGGCTCCGAGGACAGGACATCTCATTTACCTTAAATGCCTGGGTCTCTCCTTGCGTCTCCTCCTCGACTCCTCAAGCTAGCGTCTCGGGTGGGAGGGACTAAGATGTGCTGCGAGGAGTCGAGGATCGAGGAGGCGAAGAGGCACAGATTTGGGAAATGAGAAAGGCCCACATGTTGAAAAGAGGTGCTGCAGCAATGTTCAATATGACAAAAAATATGCTGTTTTTGAAAATTTAACCATGTAAACCTATTCTGGTACAACCACTAAATAAAATTACGAACCTGAAAAAGGATGACATCTTTAAATGAAAAGTATCAATTTTGTTGAACTGGCATTATGGTTATTCCACATAATTAAATGAGGCGGCAGCTAAATCGATCAGTGATGTAGAAGGGGGAAAAGTGCCAAAGTATTGTTATCTGTAACCAGCTTAACAATTCTCAAAAACGTGAGCTGCCATCAATTTGACTCTAGTGAATTCCATTTCATCTGGTGTCTTTAATCATGGGGGTTGTGGCTCCAAATTCTATGCTTTGCATTTTTGTGCTTTTTCTACTAGTCAAGGCTCTCTGTGACCCGGTTTTGTACTGTTCTCTGTACCGCTTCATACCCCAGAGGGAGCATTTCAAAAGTGTTTTGCCTGCCAGATTTTATTGATTTGGGAATTTGTCCTTGATTTTTGTGCTTCCAAAAATGGGTAAATAGGCTACGTACTTAAATGGTTAAAATTTTTTTGTCTGTTTTAATTGTATTTATTGTCGATATACAATCAAGAGTCTACACAGGGTGTTTTATTTTGAAAATTGACTGGATTCTCTATGCTTTTTCTGTTAGACTTTCTGCCCGGTTCGACCTACTCTGTGCAGCTTAACAAGGCTTCCATCAAAACAAGTTAAAATCAGTCAGATATGTAGGCTACTCATGAATGATCTGAAATGTTTCTATAGAGTAACTTATTTCCAGTGTTTGATACTTATCTGACTGCATTGTTGGCTTAGGATTGTTAGGACAAAGTGTATTTATTGTGACTTTACTAACCTGGCATCACCAGACTACCTCTCAGGTCATTTTCAATTTCCAACTAGCAGGCCCTATGTGCAACATGTTGAGCAAATATTATTGATGTTGTTAAACATCAACGTTAATTAATGTGCACTTTACCCTATAAATGAACAATACATTTTGGTGAAAGACTAAATTTAACAATAGCAAGGTTGGAAAATGGTTTGCACATACGGACAAATGATTTGCTTAAAATATCCATATTGTTTTCAGTATCTATACCAGAATATTCATAAAGCATGCATAAAGCAATCATATTACACAAGAACTATAATAAACTCAAGCTTGTCTAAATCACAATCTTGACCATTTTAACTAGATACTGTAAACACGTTGGTTGAGTAATTGATCTTACCTTATCATCAGCTGATCCTGTTTTTGAAAAGGAACAATGAACAGACATGAGCATAACAGTCTGTATTGCTTTGTAGGCTTCAACAAAGACAGCGGTCTTTGTGGAATGAGACCCTTATACTGCTTGCTCTATTTATGCTTGTTAAGTAACTGAAATAGGGCATTTATTTTTTAAGGCTATGTAACAGTGGTGTTTTCAAAATATTGAAATTACACAGACATTGTGCCAGTATAGGCTTGAGAGCCAACTCAGACAAAGCAAAGGTCATCATCACACTGAAGCCAAAGAGACAATTATGGCTATTAGCTCATAAGAGGGTTATTCAGCCAGAATTCAATTAGCAATTTAGATACAAGCAAGTAGATGCTAAAATAAATGAGAAAACTGTAGAATAAATTATAATAAACTAAATATGAAGTTAAAAGCTGAAAGGAAAGAACACATCCGCTCAAAGCTGACACTTAAGAAGTATGTTCATGTGTATTATGTAGGTTCATTTAACTAAATTTAAGTGGTTGTCAGTGTCATATGACAGTCATTCTAAAAGGTTAAATAGTCTTATGACTTTTATATTCTTAGTAACTCATGTGTCCACTACTTTAAAAGAACATGTTAACATTTTGGGAAATATGCTGTAATATTGAGTTGCAATATTGATATTGTGTTTTGTTTTTTTTTTTTTGTTTTTTTTTGTTTTTTTAAACCTGTCCTGCCCAGCAGCCTGGTATAGAGTATAATGACCTGGATATCATATTGTGCCAGACAGATTTTACTTTAACAAGAGAGTATTAAAATACTCCTTTGTCTGTTTTTATTATTTATTTAATTATGTATTGATTTGTCACCGGGCCGGACAGGGGGGCAGACACGGGGATGGGGGGCCACAAACAGACAGCACAGAGAAAGGACAACACCTGTAAGAGAAGGGGGAAAGGGGGATGGAAGGTGGGGACAACAGGGAAAAGCTGTGGGAAACACCATTTGCAGAAAGCAACGAAACCTGCAATAGAACCGAGAGGGGGGCTTGGGGAGGAGAAAAACAACAACAACAAACAAACAAAAATAATAATAATAGTAAAAGACAACCAGCCGAACAGCAGCAATAAACAGCTGACATATTAAGACAACTAAGAGAACAATGAAAACAAGAAACAGTCACACACACTAAATAAGAAACACAACACAGCCACGAGAGCTGGAATAATAATTAATTTAAATAAGTAACTGAAAGAAAGGCATCAGGAATAGTTCTACCAGGGACAACCTAAGTTTGTTTGTGTCTGTGTGTGTCTGTGTGCGTGTGGGTGAATGTGTCTGTATGTGTGTGCGTGTACATGTGTGTGCGCATAAGCCTGTTAAAGAATGTAGTTGTTAGTGAGAGTGGGGCGCCACGACTGTAACAGGCAGGCAAGAACCCCAGTAGCCAATAGGGGTGGGAGGGAGAAAGAAAAAGAATAAATCAAATAAAAAAAACAAA
>NC_060153.1:5444840-5454741 GCF_021292245.1 Micropterus dolomieu | reverse complement strand
TAATTTCCTTACAGAATGTTTGTTCTATGTCCATCCATGAGTGGTCCAGGGGGCTCTGATTGATCCATTTTGAGATATATTGTAGTCTATTGGACAGGAAGTAATGATAAAAATTTGGCAGTTCTAAACCACCACAGTCTTTTGCTTTTTGCATAGTTTTTAGACTGATTCGTGGGGGTTTATTTTTCCACAAAAATTTTGAGATGTTTGAGTCCAGTGATTTAAACCAGACAGCAGAGGGTTTGGTGGGTAACATTGAAAACAGGTAATTGATTTTAGGTAGGACCATCATTTTTATGGTGGAGACTCTTCCCATGAGTGATATAGGTAATGATGTCCACCGTACAAGGTCATCCTCTATTGATTTAAGTAAAGGCGTGTAGTTTAGCCATGTCAGTTCTGACAGCCTGGAGGAAATATTGACACCCAGATATTTAATATTCCCAGACTTTAGCGGTGTGGTAGATACACTCTGGAAATCACACTTTACAGGTAAAACTATGGATTTACTCCAGTTAATGGAGTAGTCCGAGATGGATGAGAATTTATCTGTAAGTGTGATTGTCTCAGAAAGAGAAGTTTGTGAGTTTAGGAGGAAAAGTAATACATCATCTGCATAAAGGCTTATCTTGTGGTGTATATTTTCTGTTTGAATTCCTTTAATATTATTATTTTGTCTGATTGCAGCTGCTAGCGGTTCTATAAAAATAGCAAATAGCGAGGGAGAGAGTGGGCAACCCTGCCTGGTACCCCTCTGGAGACTAAAGCATGGAGAAGTATGATCATTTGTTTTGACAGAAGCTCTTGGGGAACTGTATAAGATTTTAATCCAATCTATGAAAGAGTTTCCAAATCCAAATTTATATAAAGTAGTGAACAGAAATTTCCAATTTACTTTACTTTAAATGCTTTCTCTGCATCTAAAGAAACAACTGTAACAACCTGTTTCCAGGTTATGAATAGTGGCATAGTCTATTACGTTAAGTAGCCTGCGTGTATTGTTGGTGGAGTGCCTGCCCAATATTGATATTGTAACGGACTGGATAAATAGTGTTTCTTAAGTCAGAATGTCACTCGTAAGATTGTTCTAGTCAGCTAAGGCAGACAGGGCTGTTTACCATAAGCATTGTTTTCCAATGTTCCAGGATGTCAGTTAATGTGCAATATGTTTAGAAGCCTGTCAATCAACTTTGTACCTGTGATTGGCAGAGAGTTAAGGGGGATGATGGTTGTTATTGTTCCTGCTAGGTCGATGTGTGTGAGCCAAGGAGGAGAGGGACAGAGAGTTAAGGAGAAGTTGGCGTGTAGCGCTAGGTGACAGCAGAGTTGTTTTTCACGTTGTCTACGGCCCACAATAGCCTGTAGCAATATAGAACAAGCGAAACCAGTTTTCATCCCGCAGCTTCTTATTTGAGGGACACTACAATATCAATGTGCATGAAGTAAAGAGCTAGTGGTTAGCCTAGCTTAGCACAAAAACTGGAGCAGGGGCAAGCTAGCTAAAGGTATGTTCAGATAAAATGTGTTATTCATGGAAACTTGACCACTGTAAATACTGTGCATATGTTAGCTGTAACCTAGAATGTATAGGAGTATGTCTGTGTGTTATTGTGTGGCAGCTCAGCCTATGACTGATCTCTACTGACAGGGGATAGTATGCAGATTTGCAGGATGTATGGATAGAATGATACAGTGGCTTAATCCTGTGCAGACTCTTGTGTTCTGGTGTGCCGTTCTCTTTGCCATTGTCAACGTCTTTGGCTGGATCACTCTAGCAGGTTTCCGGAAATATGTTGTGACATCAGTGTGTCAGAATGGAATATTAAAAATATTCTTCAATTGCCACGTCAGTTAGTTTAGTAAGACTGTGTAAATGACCGGATCTAGAACGCTGAGAAATAAAAACTTAACTAGGTCAGTCCATTTGAATTGTTTTCCATTCAAAATGATCTTTGCTTTGTGTTTGTTGGTATTTTCCCCTCAGCAGCTGCAGGGGGCTCCTTCCAGTTAGTGGTGCCTGGACACCAGAATTTCTCTTGGGTATGAATCTTTTAGGTGGCTGTGTCAGGGTCATTCTCAGCTTTTTATACTGACCTTGCTGACAGAGGTATTGGTATTGGAGGGCTCTGGTGATGGTGGTCTCTGCTCCACTGGGACTTTACCAATTAATTTGTAAATTTGTGTAACCTAAACTTGAAACTGAAACCACTGAGCTCAGTCACCCACAATCATTAATCAGAGTTCCAAATGAAAAGTGTAAGATAGACTGAGACTGAATCATTTAATTTGCTATAATTTTCCCTTCTTAACGGGTGGGCACTGGGGAATTTTATTAATTAAAGTCATTTTTTATTATTATTTTTGATAATTCTGCCAAATTTAATTGATTGTTTGGTGCCCTTTAAAACCATTTTAATCCTCTACATTAGCAATACTGACAACACTGTCTTACCAACATTTATTTCTTCCCACATGTCTGCAGATCTCAAATTAAATAGACAGATACTGTAAAAGTGCATTGACATCTCAAAGAGAATTAAAGAAGTCTTTAAAATGGTTTTTCAAATAAATTACAGTGTTAAAACTGAGTGAACAGTTATTTTTATCTCTTTTCATTAGAAGTGGCATATTCAGACCATCCAATCTATCCCTTCGATGGAGGGATGATGGCTTCTGAATGTGGAATTAGCACATCCCTCCACTGCGTTTTTTACTTTTAATGACTGCATTCATTAAGAAGTCCTCCTCGGGTCCTGGATAAAACAGGAAAAGCAATGATGGATGGGTTTAGTGACAAAGAAAGAAAGGTAGTTGAGAGAGAGATGCTCAAGGGCGACCCCAGTAGGAGTGGTCTGCTCTGTGTTTCAGTTCATAGCAGGGGTCCCTTTCAGCAAAGGTTCAGGCAGTTACACTTTCTCCTAATGAGGGAGCAAGAGCTTTTGGGCATACTGGGAAACTATTAATTGTGTTAACTGGGCTAGCTGGAGGAGAATACATTCTCCATGACATAGCATGTCTCTTTCTCTTGCTCGTTGTGGAAGTCTTGCACACAGACATTTTACTGTACATACCTAAACGACCACATTTTCATGTGTCTTTCAATTCTGCTTTATTCTTAAAAATCTGACATGTAATGCCAAGATGAACAGATGTGCTGTCATTTCATCACCTTGACTAAATGTCAAAATCATGGAAAATGATTAGTGAGCAGAAGCTGGTGTACAGATATTAAATTACAATCTGTTTAATACAGCCGCTGAGTATAATTAAAGATACTTAAGGTCATTATGTTCATTGACAGTCATTAAGTTGTTCTAGGCAGTAATTTAACTGTTAATTTAAGTGAGAGTGGGAGCCAAGTGTTTGAAATATCATATCATCCTTACCATTTCTTTGCAGATACTAAGAGTATAAAATGTAGCATGACTACTATGTTTGAATAAATTTATGAGAATTAATACCAAATTATGAATTTTAATAAGAAACTATAACACGTAGGTGAATTTATTAACTAATTAAGGTGAATATAAAAATGCGGTTAAAATATACATCCAAGAAATAAACAATGGCTAAAGAATGAGAATGTGAGTTCTATTGTGGGGAGCATTTGACTCATACGGCAGCTAATGAACGCAAGCTATGAGTTTTAAGAGTTAAAGATAATCTATTAACAACTATGGGACATCACTGACTACAGAATGCAGGGTTTTGGTCTTACTGCATTTCGCTTCTCCCAGCCGGGTTGCTGGTAACGTTAGGCGGCCTCACACTGGCTGAGTTCCATGCGTTCTCAGTTAGGACAGCTTAAAGCAGTCGGCCAGTCCCTTTCTCTGCCAGGGAATTGCTCCGGCGGTCCGTCTTTTGTCGGCTTACTGAAGAAACTCGCAGTGGGGGCCTTCCCAACCCTGGCTCGGGTCAGATGTTTGGTCGTCCTTTGTTACTGCTGGCGGGACCACGTGGAGGGGGGGCGACCTCAGTGGGGTTAGCTTAACGAATAAAGCTTAAAAAGAAAAGAACTTGGTCGTTCTTCAATTAAACTAGTGTAACTTAACGGACTGATAACTTTTAACAAAACCAAAGAAAATAAAACGCAAGTAAAGTTGCTGAAACGAGGGAAAGCTGAGGTCGCGGCACTTCGCGTGTGTGGCTTGAAAACGAACAAGCCTTTGCTGCGCCGGGTCAAAGCTCTTAGGGCGTTGCCGGGAGAGGGGGCACGCTGGGCGCGTGCCGAAGCACAGTTGGAGAGCCAGGAAAAAGCAGAGGACAAGAGCGTGTGTCACTGTTTTGTCTGTTGGGGCGTGGTTCCCAGAGAGCAGTCCTTTGTTCCTCTGAGGGAGGCTTGTCTTCGGTTTGCCAGAGAGACTGTCTTCTTAACTTTCAATATGTCTGATCGAAAATCTATTTGCGCGTATTTTAATCAAATATCTTCCCACAATCAAACCTTAATTGTCAAACGGTTATATCGTTCTTAGTTTAAGCACTTGATAAAAGGAAAACAATTGTCACAAAATGAATCACATCAGAGAAGAACTTAACTAGCTTTCTGGATATATTGGCTGTTACACGTTCTTAGAGATTATAAGCAAGTTACACAAATGGCATGTAATACTTATTTTGTCCACTTGGGGGAGCTCGGGTTACATGAGAATAGCTCTGATTAATCCTAAAACAATCTTCTCAGGAGCTGGGGCATTTAGTAATTTTTAACCTTAAATTTGAGCTGGAAAATTAATCGAGTATAGGATGACATTTCTTTATCATTCTAAAGGAAGTGTCAAAGTATTGTGAACAAAGCATTGGTTACAAATAAAATGAATAAAGTCAGGTGACTATTAAAAACACTGCAAAATTAACTTATTTAGATTCTTTTCAACAACAAATAACAACAACATGGTAACATAACTACTAAAATGGAGTGGGGAGACCTAGTTGAGTAACTAAAAGATTATTTAATTAAACAAGGTAATTTTTGAGTCTTGAGGACAGTACTCTTGTTTACACAAAGGAGTTCAGGGCTGTCCTCCTCTGTCCTGGAGTTTCTTACCAATTTACAACTGGGTGTGAAGAGGAGAATATCCTTTGATGTGAGGCAATTAAACAAAGAGGGAGGTCAGTTGCCATGGTTACGCGTGTGGGGGGCAGTTTAGGGTTTCTTGCCCTCTCTTAAGAAGAGTTTTGATAGGCTGTTCAGGAGAAAGCTAATCTCTGGTGAGTGTTTCTTTTGTCATTTTAACAGTCAGGCACCGAGGCTTATCACGGCTGCTGCCAAAGGTGGCCAGTTTTACGATCAGACTGCCCAGAGACAGCACTTAGGGAGAGCGAAACCTTTCACCTCTTCCTTTGGGGGTCTCTTCAGCCGTCTGTTGAGAGTTGATATCTCACCCCCCCTCCTTCTCTCAGAGAGAGAGAGAGGAGGAATTTTGAGTCTCCAAATTATTTAATAAAAAATGCACAAATCCACACTGTTAGTTCACAACAAAAACTATATGTAACTTCTTCAAAGAATACATTCACATTTATGTGTGTGATAGGCAGCTTATTAGCCACTTCCCCTCCTCTTTTCAGTGTTCTGCCAGAGTGGTGGATTTTGGGAACCCCTTTCCCCTTCACTGCATGTGGTGGAGTGTATGATAGCTGTGTGCGCATGTTTAACTTACTTTTATTGTGTGGTTTGTGTGTGTTTTGATTTGCTGTGTTTAGGGGGCTGCGCACCAGTGTGAGTAAAGTGGTGTCAAAGCACTCAGGTGGCCCACAGGTAACCCCCTGAATGTCTGGCATCGGTAGATGCGGAGGTGTGGCTTTAACGGGTGGCTTTTATCCTTTTAGCATTTCTGGCAGCATTGGCATCTACATCTTGTTTGTTGTGATTTGAGCTTGTGTAATGAATAAAATTACCCAAAAACCTGATTTTTTTAAAATATTGTTTATAATAAATCATCCTACCAGTCGAAACCCATGTCTCTGAATCTTATTAATTGTGGGGAACCTATGGC
Source organism: Micropterus dolomieu (assembly GCF_021292245.1). NCBI lineage: Eukaryota > Metazoa > Chordata > Actinopteri > Centrarchiformes > Centrarchidae > Micropterus > Micropterus dolomieu. The sequence continues at coordinate 5,448,748 of NC_060153.1, read as the reverse complement.
AACTGTTAATTAGATATTTGGGGGTTTGAACCCCTCACTATTTGACTCTGTTACATGTGGTTAAATATTATATAATATATACAATAAGACTTTTTTTATTATCAGTACTGTTATTGACATTGGTTTTTACTTGTGTACTTGGTCAAAATTGTAATAACCAAAAAGAGGAAAAGTTATATGTTGAGAGTTTTATTTCTTTTTCTGCTGTGATAGCGCCCCCTGCAGTGTTGTCCAGGGGGTGCATTTTTGGTTCTGACTGACAATGTTGGTACTGTAATTTTTTGGTGCAATATCTGTGTGGGCAAGCTCTACAAATAGTTTGTTGTATCACTTCAACGATCAATCATCGTAACAGGCGGAGTGTTGTTAGCTGTTGCTTTGTACCATCGGTGATTGTAGCACTCCCTTCATTACTACATAACTTTGCATGTTATCTCACTCCTTGTTGCGATTTGAATCATGGAGTAATGTACAGGGCGCTGCGGTTAAAGGACTCTTCATTTCTTTAAGTCTTGATGGTTTGGTCTTTTGCCGTCTCCACAACTGGACCCATGAATGTGCTAGTGTTAGCTGTCTCACAATGTCGGAACCCATCGGCTGTTGTCTATTGTCTTTGGGCAAAATTTTGCAGATAAATTAATAAAAAGTAAATCTCTAGGGTTCCAAGATTGATAAAAGCTAAATAGTCATCTTAGATTGCGCTTTCACTTTGCAAAGCATGATTTGTTCTTATATCTTGACTGTCTGTTGTACAGGGTAAGATGTCACAAATCATTTTGCTCTATAGGCAGAGCTCTACAGTATTTCCTTCTCATTTGCCCCTAACAAAAGATATGTGGGAACGAGAAAAAATGACTTACGAGCACAGTGTGTGAGTAAAGACTACAACCAGAGACAAGAAAGCCAATCATCTGCTTTTAACAGTCGAGCCGGGAAACAGATTATGCCAATCGCATGGCTCTACTGACGTAAGGGTCTACTACGCATGCATCACTAGTACCACGCGTGCGTAAGTAGAAGTATAAGTGGTGGGGGGAAAAAACATTTTAAGCAATTTTTTATCAGATTCTACTGGTGATTCTATACATTGAGTTTTTATCTCCCACCAAGTGGCGGGACATGCCTATAAGGACTTTGCTACAACCTATCGAAATCTTCCCTTTCCCACTGTTGCTAATTGTTCAAAACATAGTTGGACTGCTCATCAGGAGCACTGGGAGAAGTCCCGGTGGGCAGTTCACTCTGTGGGCCACTTGAGCAGCTCATTATACATAACAAGAGCAAGACAGGTGCAGACCAGTTCAACTGTTAGTCGAGGTTTGAAGCGGTAAGAGAGAAGACAATAGGTACAAGATATTGCAAGGCTTGGGTCAGGCTAGCTGGCTATTTATGTATATCTGTGCCTTTTGTTGAAACATGTTCAACTTTTCATGAAGTCATTGAGCTTGTGAATATCACTTTTCGTGAACTGACCAATCACAGCCAGGATGCGGTGAGACATAATAAAAAGGTTGATGTGCTACAGCACACTTTGTAAATTAACTCCTTGTTATGTATGAGTGTTTATGATTATTGACAAGTTAGCACTTAGCATTTAGAAATTAGAGACTGACCACCATGTAGACCATTGACAATGATTTAATAAATGAAAACAACCCATGAAAATGAAACAGCTGTAACTGGAATTAATATTATATTAGTGTTAAGCTATATAGTATACTATTATATGAAATATGAAATTATAATGAATATAGTTACATTGTATAATTAATATATTAATATTATACTTACTGTTAACTGTTACATTAACATTATAATTTCCATTTATTTCCAATACTAATTTGTACTAGTTACTACAGTGGACAGATGTAGATCTAGCCAGAGCCAGGATGCCACTGTGTGAAAATGTGCTCCTTCTAGCTGCCTCGTCCTGAGAGCAACACGACCCCCTAAAATGTTTTTAAAAGCTTTGACAGTATTCCAAGGCCCATGCAGAGTGACTAGGGTCTTCACTTCTATAGTCCTTACAGGGGTGTTGGACGTGGGGGCAGTGGCACTCCCAGAAAACTTTCCTAGGGGTGGCCAGATGGGGCCACTGAAAATCTTGGGGTGGCACACTAAACCAAAAGCCATAACTGAATTTCAGGAATTCTAATATGCAGTAGATAGACTAGACTACATAAAAATATGAGTTAAGGAATCACAGACTGAATTACTTTGGTTTCTTATTTTACAGTTAAAATTGTCTAATGTTCATAGACTAAAACCAGTTCAGTTAACATTCCAAAAAAATCCTGTTTAATGTGTTATCTGTATGTGTTTAAATAGGCTAGTTGACCTTCTGCTAGTTGACAGCTTTTATTTGTAGGAGTGCATTGATGGAGAGGAACAAAATATTTACTGGGAACAAGCCAACTCACGATTACAGACATAATCAAATATTTTTCTTTTAATTTTTCTAACAATTCAAATTAAAATATACAACATGTCTGTATAGAGTTGTGTAATTATTTATGACTATTTCACAAGTTTGCTGTTATTCTTGTTACAAACAACTAGGATACTTATTCTTGAAATATCCTACTTTTTAACCACCAATTTGACCAGTGTCATATTTATATGTAAAAATGGTGGGGCAACAACCATACAAGTTGTAGTACCACTGTCACAAACCTAAATTAAGAATGCACTATTTAATCTGACACAACCAAGCTCTACAGGGTCATAAGCAAACAGCAGTGAGTTCAACACCACTGAAGTCAACGACGACGTGCACAGACAAGGTTTTAGGGATCCAGACCCTTTCTGTTGCCGCTTTCCACGGATATCCTGCAAACAAAACGGAAAGAATGCCTGCCAATATATATCCCATTCCCAGCTCCATGTATCTTATACAGCGCGGCGAGCCAGCAAACTGGCCTAATAATCCAGAATAATAAGGCAGTATGAAAGTGGCTATATGACAACAACAATATGATGTCAACCATAATCTGTAGCCTAGTCTCAACTGATCCAGTACAACAATTTGCCCATGCATGGACCAGCATCAGAGTCAGGATGATAAAAGATAAAATACTTTCACTCACCACAGCTGAGACCTCACGTAAGGAGAAAGGTGGCGCAGCGATTTTTCCTCTGGGCAAACTTCTCGATGACTCTGAAGTTTTCCAGACAGTCTGCCTGTCATGTATTTGGGTTGGCTGGGTGTGTTTTAGACTTGTTTTCTGTGTTCATTCCTCACCCTTGTGTTTCCTGTTCTCTGTAGTGTGTTTTACTTTTGTGACTTGTTTGTTAATCGTGTTTCCTTGTTTTGAGTGTTTCTAGTGTTCTGGTTACACTGTCTGTGTTCATTGCTTTGGTAAGTTTTGTCAGCTAGGCACTATAGTCTGTGTTTTATTTTGTGATTTCATGTCTTTTGTGAGCTTTACTTCCTGTTTTAGTTTGTAGTTTTGTCTGCCTCATGTGTCACTGTCTGTCTTTGCTTCCTGTGTTGGTTCTGATTGCTTTAGTGGTTTCACCTGTGTCTTATTAGTTGCTCCCTCACCTGTTCTACGCAAGTGGTTTGCCCCTTCACTTTGTGCCTGGTCATTGTTGTTGCAGTAGAGCCTCATGTGTTCAAGCCTAGTGTTTTCTGTGCCACCTGTGTTTCATGGAGTATTTTGGATTACTTTCAGTTGGACCTTTTGGATTTACTCACCCTTTGTGTGTTATGGACTACTGTCATCACCTGTAAGTTTCACTGTTTGCAATAATAATAATAATAATAATCCTTATTTGTAGAGCACTTTTCAAAAACAAGTTACAAAGTGCTTTAACAAGTGTAAAGAATAATACAAAAAAAAAGATAAGAGCATGAAAATATAAAATTAGTAAAATACAATAAAATAAAAGGGATAAAATAAAGTCAA
>NC_060153.1:5443871-5444820 GCF_021292245.1 Micropterus dolomieu | reverse complement strand
GTTCTACGCAAGTGGTTTGCCCCTTCACTTTGTGCCTGGTCATTGTTGTTGCAGTAGAGCCTCATGTGTTCAAGCCTAGTGTTTTCTGTGCCACCTGTGTTTCATGGAGTATTTTGGATTACTTTCAGTTGGACCTTTTGGATTTACTCACCCTTTGTGTGTTATGGACTACTGTCATCACCTGTAAGTTTCACTGTTTGCAATAAACCTCACTATCATTCTACCAACTCCTTCTTCGTGTCTGTGTTTGGGTCCACAACCTCTGTTACCAGTGGTACCTCTGGTACCAATGCGATGCTGCCGACTCGTTGTGGCCCCGCAGTGTTTGTTGTGCTGCTCAATGGAGCGCCTGTTGGGCAGCGATGTTTAACCTTACAAGTAATGTTGAACCCAGTTTCACAGGTTGTCCAGATGACTCCCACTGTTTTCATGTTTTGAAATCCTTTCACAAAGATGAAGATGAAAACAGGCACAGGATGGTCTCCCTCGAAGCACAACTTTAACAGCCGGTGTTGGCTTGCTGTTAGCGATGGTGCTAATGTTACCTGTGGAAGTGTGTATCTGTTATGCTGAGCAGGCTGTGCCAACCCACGCTGCGGATTGGCTGTGCGAAGAAGGAAGGTCCTGCCTACTTCCTGGGTTCCTGTGACCACGACAGCGATTGGTGCGGCATACTACCGCTGGCCAGTCAAGGAGCGCCAGGGAAAACCACCACCTGTTTAAAAAGCCTGCTTGGTCTTTTATTTTTTCCCTGTACAATAGTAATCCTCCTTTTGAGGACGTCTTTTTGTTATAATTGTTTGTTGATTTCCACAGCACCCATTGGTCAGTTTTCTGTTTTGTGAGCTCCATTTACTTTATTTCAAATAAACATCCTTTCAAATACCAAGAACATCTGGTTTATGTTTATGTCCTGACACCCCTGGACACCTCGGGACGTAACACTAAA
>NC_060153.1:5425831-5443851 GCF_021292245.1 Micropterus dolomieu | reverse complement strand
CACGTAAAACTTAAATAAAGTTAAGTTAAATAAAAGGATATAAAAAATGTAACGAAAAAAGTGGATTAAAACTGGATAAGAGTCCGGTTCAAGACGGAGCTTCCGACAGGTGGCTACAGACGCCAACGCATGCGCAGAGTGCAGATTACGTCAATAAACCTCACTATCATTCTACCAACTCCTTCTTCGTGTCTGTGTTTGGGTCCACAACCTCTGTTACCAGTGGTACCTCTGGTACCAACGCGATGCTGCCGACTCGTTGTGGCCCCGCAGTGTTTGTTGTGCTGCTCAATGGAGCGCCTGTTGGGCAGCGATGTTTAACCTTACAAGTAATGTTGAACCCAGTTTCACAGGTTGTCCAGATGACTCCCACTGTTTTCATGTTTTGAAATCCTTTCACAAAGATGAAGATGAAAACAGGCACAGGATGGTCTCCCTCCAAGCACAACTTTAACAGCCGGTGTTGGCTTGCTGTTAGCGATGGTGCTAATGTTATGGCTGTAATGTTACCTGTGGAAGTGTGTATCTGTTATGCTGAGCAGGCTGTGCCAACCCACGCTGCGGATTGGCTGTGCGAAGAAGGAAGGTCCTGCCTACTTCCTGGGTTCCTGTGACCACGACAGCGATTGGTGCGGCATACTACCGCTGGCCAGTCAAGGAGCGCCAGGGAAAACCACCACCTGTTTAAAAAGCCTGCTTGGTCTTTTATTTTTTCCCTGTACAATAGTAATCCTCCTTTTGAGGACCTCTTTTTGTTATAATTGTTTGTTGATTTCCACAGCACCCATTGGTCAGTTTTCTGTTTTGTGAGCTCCTTTTACTTTATTTCAAATAAACATCCTTTCAAATACCAAGAACATCTGGTTTATGTTTATGTCCTGACACCCCTGGACACCTCGGGACGTAACACTAAACCTGTTGCTATCTGCAGACTATTAGCTCTCACACACAGTACAATACACAAAACTGTGTAGCAGTGTTACAAACTTATTATAAACTAGCCAGGCTATTAAGTGTCTCTGTACATTAATTAAATTACCCTTTTCTTTCTTCTGCAGCTGGTCACTACCTCCACAGAAAACACACGCATTCGGCACAACACTGGGGTACTCCGATCTGCTCTGCCTGTTGGCCCTTAACCAGTCACAATTTTAGAAACGTGATTGCCATCTACATGGACGAATCGGAGGCCACTCCTAAAATAACATCATAATCTGTCACACCACAGGGTCAGAGGTTACCCTCTTAAAGTGACATAGGGCCTTTCTCATTTCCCAAATTTCCACCTCCTCGATTCTCGACTCCTCGCGGCGAGTGTTAGTCCCTCCCACCCGAGATGCGTGCACGAGGAGTTGAAGTCGAAACAGGCATTTAATGAAATGAGATGTCCTTTCCTCGGAGCTGTCATTTTAATGCGATGTTAATTAAATATGACCTGTTGCACAGCTGCATCATCTGTCCACTGTTTGAGCTGTGATCTCTGTCAGAGCAGCAGACCAGCTTTTGGCACTATAGGGCCTATCTTCACAATCCATAAACATGTCTGTCAACATTACAACACGTAGAAACATCTTGAGCTTCCAATAAACATTATAGCATCAGTTGAAAACAGTCACAGATTACAGCAGCCTAATCATTCACTAAGCTACACAGTAGGCTACTACTTTTTTTACATTTTACAATGTAAACAGGAGATTATTTCAATCCCCAGCATCTGCATGGGAATTTTGCCTCACCTCCACCGGTCCCTGTAGCTTTCTGGTGTTAAATGATGTAGCCTACTATGAGTGTTATCTTTTAACGATTTACTGTGATAATCAGAGAGGCTGCTGTCAGTTAAATGTTTCCATCCGTGCAATAATATCACAGCAAATATCGTGGGACAAAACAGAAAAAACCTGCAGTAATAAACTTGACAGGACAGACAGAGGAAACAGAATTAAACATTTCAGCTTCTATAATCCATGTTTAGACGCTCTGATGGAGCTCAGCATTGATCAGGAGGACGGCTGCTTTTACTGTATCAAACTGGACTGTGTGTGAGACCTTTTGGATGTGTAGAAGAACACAGAACATGAATTAACATTAGATCCTGACCGAACCTATTAACCTATTATTAATTTATGTTGCTGTGGCTTGTGTGTAAATGTGCACAGTGTCACTGGAGTGACACTTCATCCAGCTGCTATTTAATGTTCATTTTTACAATCCTGCTGCCCATCCACATATCACATTCAACAACAACAACATCAGTGATATCAAACTGAAATGACATTAAGGAATGCGGTTAGAACAGCGTTTTATGAGGTGCTACACAAACGGTGAAGGGCTGAAAGTTCCATCGCGCATTTGATTATTTTTAATAGGCTTAACTAATACAACTTATGAATACAACATAAGTTAGAACAGTGCAGAGTCCTGCTCCGGCTATGGGTTGGTCCAGCTGCATGTCACAACTCTTTTAAACGTCACAGCGGCTGAATAAACTTCCGCAAAGGATACATCGATGTATCCTCGCTTAGAACTCCTTCAGCAAGCCTCCTCGCTCCTCGATGTGCATTTTAAGAATTGAGATGTCCTTGGTGCAGTGAAATAGATTTTCGGGTCCCGGTCCGCTCGAGGAGTCAAGGAGGCAGACATTTGGGAAATTAGAAAGGCCCAGAGCCTAATATGAGAACACTTGTTTGCTGTTATTTGCCTTTAAACTCAAACCAAGGGGTTACAAAATATATACCGTATATAGCATTTTATGCATATGCTCCATGCCAGGGGGGGCCACTGGGGTGGCCACCCATTTTCTTTGGGTGTGCACAATAGCTGCAGTAAATTATAAATTATAGTTTTAATGTCCTTGCACAGAATCTGAGAAGAATTTCCGTTCAACAACATTATGGTCCATTCCTGTGTGTATTTTTTTTATTGTCAATGAAAGCTATAGAACCCAGGAGACCACATGGCACATGAACATCTATGATCAATCAAAGGACAATCTGTGACTATGTAAGTTGGTGCCAAAGCTGATCGAGTGGTAGATATGGCACATATGTCACAGCTTTTTCTATTCTGTTTCTGATGACATCTAAGGTAGTTTCACTTGGCAGATTCTTAATAACTTTGTCTTCTAAATCTTGTGAATGTTAATGCGCCAAATCCAATTTTAATAGAATCAGCGACAGAATCCTTGGATATAATAGGGGCTCAGATTCTTGTCACTTTAGCTGGAAGGGTGCTTGCCAACGTGAAGCTAAGACTTGGGTAGTTCATGTCACATTTGCTGCTGAAATGTTTTAAATAAAGACTTCAAAGTAACAGATTCAACAATATGCACTACACTATACACTATTACTTACATGCATTTCTGCTGTGCTCTAATTTACTAATGTAATATACAGGTCTATCCAAGAGACATTTATTTTGTTTGAATTTACAGAAAATGATTAGTCCCCATTGTGAAGTTGTCTTAAAGGGTAAATACCCCCAGTGAAAGCAAAAAATAGGTTTTACATTATACAGTATATGACTGCATTGATGTTGCTGGACTGTAGAGATAGGCCTCCTGCTGCAGGTGACTGATGGAATGGATGTAAAGTTATGCACAGGCCTGAAACTGAGACCTGAACTTACCCAAGACTGCATGTATTTCATACATTATTGACTGTAATCTCAGCAAGCTAATGTAATGCATTGGCTACACACTCTCTCTCTCTCGTCTCTTGCGCTTCACTGCTGTGTTGTAGATGTTGATGAAAATGATGTAGATGACACCTTGATATCACTGTGAAACAGACTTTTAACCTAATGGGATTTGGACAGAGATCAGTATTTCTGTCACTACCTGTGTTGAGATTGCAGTGCTTATTGTTTTTTCCCACCCAAATCATCTTCCTTTTTTTTGCTGGATCTGTAAATATGTGAACCAAAATCAGGGTGCGGAGCAGTGTTCAACAGGTGGGGCATCAACTAAACTTTGGATAACAATGCGCCCTTGCCTCAAACCACTGAAACAACATGCTGCAACAGATTTTTGCATCAGATCTGCCTTTCCTTTTGTCTTCACACAGAAGTAACCTCTGATCAGCATTATATAGATGTTCATACACTCCCACACATTAAAATAAGATACTGCTGGAAAACAGATCAAGTCAAATGATTCTGTGTGGTTGATATGTGTTTTTTCCCACCTCAAATCTCACAAATATGAAAGAATGCAATTAAAATAATGAGAATAAACCCCAGTTTATGATAAACCCCAGTTGATAATGAGGAATTCCTTTTCTTCTCAGAAATGCTTATCTTGATTTTGTTTCACATATATCCATATCCATAATATATAAAAGGGAGTCAAATTGAACCAGCTTGTTGATTTGGCACTGACATGACTTTACTCCTGTAGTGCACACGGCTGGTATGTGATGTGTTTTGCTGAAGGTAACATACGGGGTTAATGAACTGTGATTTACAGGACATATGTCTTCTCTTGCTTGGTAGAGAAAAGTTCCTCCTTTTTTCCAGGTGGCTATATCTGCCATGTAATACCCCATTGGAAATGGTGACAACAAATGTTGCTTATATGTGTTCATGTTAGTGTATGTGTCATTGTCTGTGAATGTGTTGATAATTATTATTTGGTTTTTGGCTTTCAGGGTTACGTTGTTCAGACAAAAAAGCTATCTTGTGTTATTTGGACTGAATTTTTTAAACATGAGAAACAAGTAATATATTGTACATTTTGTGTGGTACTTAGAAGGTCACAGCTGAGGACAGTGAACGAACAACAACAAGTACACATTAAACTGGTCTGGCAGAGGCCACTTTTCTAGCCATAATATATAGAAGCAGCACCCTCAATTTATTAACTTGGGCCAGTCTGGTGTGATGGAAATGATCATGCCTCCTTCCATATTTAATAGCAGTAGATTATGACTGCTGTCAAGGGAGCAAGTACACTTTCAGTCAAGAGAGCTAGTCAGAAGATTTAAGCAGTGTTTTAGACAAAGATGTAGTGGTTTGTACATGTAGGCTATTTGAGTGTGATAGTGTGAGACACAGAGCAAGCCAACATGATATTATACCTCATTATGTAGCCACAGGGTGAGCTAATTAATGTTTGTGTCTGAAATTCCATTTTAATGGTGTGGTGGAGTAATAATAGCTTGTCTGATCACAAGAAAAAGATAAATGTACAATATGGGGATACTAACAATGCATGCTAATTTTTCTCGAAGAGATGATTGTTCCCTTATTGCGTGCAACTTCAACCCACACGCACGTCTTTTGACAGTGTTTATAGGAAATTTAGTTTTCTGCTTGTTGTTTTGTGCTGTGAAGTAAAAGTTGTCCTTGCAACCTGTAGCCTATATGCTACAGTTTTACAAGTTACAGTTACAGCAACTGAGAAATGTGAATTTTTAGGTGTAACCCTTTCGCATGATTTGAACTGGAGCTCTAACACGACTAAAATTGCTAAGAAAGCGAGACAGCGCCTCTTCTTTTTACGTAGGCTTCGAGAGTTCACTCAAAACACTAAGATTCTTTTGAACTTTTACTATTGTGTAATTAAGAGTGTCCTAACTAGTTGTATTACTGTATGGTTTGGTAATCTCACCTTGAAAGAGAAGAAGGCTTTGAACAAAGTGGTTCGCTCAGCCAGCAGGATCATTGGCTGTACTTTGCCGCTCCTGGAGGTTACATATAAAGCTAGACTTTTGAATCGAGCTTTAAAACTTGCTAATGATGCATTAGGCCATCCTGCAGAGGCCTTCTTTGAGATGCTTCCCTCAGGGAGAAGGTATCGCTCTGTCAAATGTTCTACCGATCGCCATTTCAACAGTTTTTTTCCCCAAGCTGTGATCACTTTAAACAAAGCACCTTAAATTAGGCATTTTATATCTTATGGATGGATTTTATTGAATAGTGTTTTATTACTGAGTTTTTGTGGCAATTGCTTGTCTGTTTTATGTTATGTTTTCTTATGTTTTTTATGTGGTGACATTGCACTTTGAGCTTCTTGCATATTCTATTCCAATGTGGTTTTATACTGCAAATGGCTAATAAAATGAATCTGAACAAGTTTTTTTTAAATGGCAGTTGCAGGTGCTGCATTGGCTCATGTGTTCGACCAATCAAGGTACACTTACCTGGACAAATCACTGTACACTTAACGCCATATCCTCTTATGCTGGGAGAGCACCTACGCTGAAGTAGAAGCTAAAAAAGTCACTCATAACGATCGTTCCCAGTTCTTGTGGTGCGGAACAATAAAAAAGTGTTGAATGCATTTTCTTCATCATAAAACATTTGCAAAGCAGCCTAGTGGTCAAACACTCCACGGGTTACTTTAAAAGTTTACTTAATTGTAAAGAGCTGTGGTTTTTAAGATTTCTCCCAGTCATGATGTTCACACAAGTAACTTCTGTCTCAAAATGTAAAAATGTTGCAGGACAGAACAGGAGCTCTGTTTTGTGCAGCACTGACCCCAGGGGTCATAACATTTTGCTCTAAGCAAGCATTTTTCTTAAGAAAATACACTTCTGAACTCTCTCGTATATTTCTCTATTCACAAATTCATTCCCAATATTCAAGGCGCTCATGCAATAAACTTTCATTTTGATTGTTGATTTCATGTTGTAAAACCAAAGTTATAAGGCTAAAAACAATATGACATTGTTAAAGACTATGGATGCTATTGTTAGCACAGGGAAATGTTAGCATTACCAGACAATTATTTTACAAGCAATTTGCATAGTTTAATGTAATGTTCATGAAAGTAGGTCGCTAACTAATTGCAGTATTTGTTTTATTGTTTTTTTTCTCCTGGTTTCACTCTCATTCTCTCTTTTGCTTATCACTGTGGATTCAGTACAATGTGAAGAGTGAAATTAAATCTGCAAACAAGAAAATGAGGCATTCTTCACGTTCTTGAATATAAGAGTTTAGCTCACTGTCTAGTTGGAGTTACCACACCTCAGCAAGGACAATACAATACATTCTTCAAAAGAATAAAAATTGGTGCTGCAGAACATCAACATTTTTTCAGCCAACGCATTTCACTTTCGTGTATTAAAAAATTGTGCCTACATTACCCGAAATACAAATCCATCCACAAGAGTTTAAGCAGAGATAAGGAGCGGGAACAGACGTCTACTAACCTCACATCCTATTCATTTTAATTTTTAAACTTTTATAAATCTATTAACAGACTATGATATGTAAAAGCAGGGCATTTCTTCTTTAAAACTGTATTTCTAATTGTAAAGCTCTTGTACTTAATTCTTAGAAAGTGCTTCAACAGTACTGAATGGAAGACCTGGAAAACTCACTGCACTCATATGGAATAAAAGGCAAACGGTGTTTTGTTATGTGAACTTGTTAGAGAAATCAAGCAGGACAGCCTGGTTGTTTACAGATAGAAATAAAGAGAGAGATAGGATTACAGTGTACTGAAAAAAGAAAGATCAACTCAGATGGGAGGTAAGGACAGAGTGATAGAAAGAGTGTGAGTGCGTGTGTGCAGTTGGCTTGCATGGTTGGCATATTCTCAGTTGGATGAGAGGACATTTATGTGATGTCAGCACGCATTAACCTCTCTGAAAATACATCGGAAACAAATAGGGACACATGTGCCCAGATCCCACCAGCTCTAAGTAACAAGCCTCTGGAAGGAAAGGCTATGCTGGACAACACAGAACAGATCCAAAAATAGAAATGGGAAGATGAAAGTGGTAGGCTTCTTGGTTGAAGAGAAAACACAGGCTTTCTAAGATTCTTGACAAATAATGGATGGACTTTAGAATTATAGAATTAAGTTGCAGGTTAATTTATGCAGCTTTTTTGTGCAAAATTAATTGATTAAATGACCAATTCTTACTTTTTTAATGTTTAAAAAATTACAATCAAATAATGCTGGCCTATGCAGACCATATTGGCCCTAGATCACTCTGCATGTCCAGATGCATAGCAGACTTTGATGATTCTTGTATCACCACCTAGGGGCAAATCTGCACTATATATTGTGTCTGCCACGACCATGCAACAGATTAAAAATAGTATCTTCTAAGTCGTGTTTTTGTCCAACATGTACAGTTTCAAGATCACTGATAGCTAACGTTGTCATGGTTATATACAGCATATGAGAAGATGAGAAACCCATACAATGAGGACCAAATGCCTTGTTAATTGGCCACCCACAGCCCTGCTGCACATCTGAATCCATATAAGACAGATTGTGTGGAAGTATTCATGTTTAGGCTTCATCTATTTTTTTTCCTCAGCAAGTTTATTCAAATTTGCATCTGCATTTCTGCCACTTGGCATGGATTTGGATCTGAATCAAGTTGGTAGGAAAATAAGGCGCGTCCTGTGCAGTGAGCCGACTTAGCTGGAAGGTTACTGGTTATTATTGGAATAGCAATATTAAAGATAAGCATCACACCATTTTGTATTCCTATATGTTTTATCCTAAACAGAGATATTTGAATATGTAATTATAATAAAATCTGAATTTCTACTTTTTCAACTTTTATCTGGGTATCCCCTGGTGACTACAAAATTACCCCAGGGGGTACAAGTACATTGGTTTTATATCTTTCACTGACAAATAAACACCGACTTCACTGGACAAAACTATTGATGTATGTGAATTGTTGTATGAAGCAGTCATTTGTTTGCTTTGTCAATTACTTTATTATTTAATAGTAACAACTTGGAATTGGCCGAGAAGAAGCATTGGAAATTCTTTCCTGTAGTATTAGATTCAATTCAATTAGATTCAATGCCTAACACAAAAATAACACATCCTGGATCTGAATGAATGAAATAATCTCATTAAATACTCCTTTCTTTACATAGTTGAATGTGCTGACAACAAAATCACACAAAAATTATCAATGGAAATCAAATTTATCAACCCATGGAGGTCTGGATTTGGAGTCACACTCAAAATCAAAGTGGAAAACCACACAACAGGCCGATCCAACTTTGATGTAATGTCCTTAAAACAAGTCAAAATGAGGCTCAGTAGGTATATGGTAATATGGTCTCACAAGGGGTCTGAGGATCTCATCTCGGTACCTAATGGCAGTCAGGCTACCTCTGGCGAGCACATGGAGGGCTGTGCGGCCCCCCAAAGAAATGCCACCCCACACCATTACTGATCCACCGCCAAACCGGTCATGCTGGAGGATGTTGCAGGCAGCAAAATGTTCTCCACGGCGTCTCCAGACTCTGTCACGTCTGTCACATGTGCTCAGTGTGAACCTGCTTTCATCTGTGAAGAGCACAGAGCGCCAGTGGCGAATTTGCCAATCTCGGTATTCTCTGGCAAATGCCAAACGTCCTGCACGGTGTTGGGCTGTAAGCACAACCCCCACCTGTGGACGTCGGGCCCTCATACCACCCTCATGGAGTCTGTTTCTGACCGTTTGAGCAGACGCATGCACATTTGTGGCCTGCTGGAGGTCTTTTGCAGGGCTCTGGCAGTGCTCCTCCTGCTCCTCCTTGCACAAAGGCGGAGGTAGCGGCCCTGCTGCTGGGTGGTTGCCCTCCTACGGCCTCCTCCACGTCTCCTGATGTACTGGCCTGTCTCCTGGTAGCGCCTCCATGCTCTGGACACTACGCTGACTGACACAGCAAACCTTCTTGCCACAGCTCGCATTGATGTGCCATCCTGGATGAGCTGCACTACCTGAGACACTTGTGTGGGTTGTAGACTCCGTCTCATGCTACCGCTAGAGTGAAAGCACCGCCAGCATTCAAAAGTGACCAAAACATCAGCCAGGAAGCATAGGAACTGAGAAGTGATCTGTGGTCACCACCTGCAGAACCACTACTTTATTGTGGGCGTCTTGCTAATTGCCTATAATTTCCACCTGTTCTCTATTCCATTTGCACAACAGCATGTGAAATTGATTGTCAATCAGTGTTGCTTCCTAAGTGGACAGTTTGATTTCACAGGAGTGTGACTGACTTGGAGTTACATTGTGTTGTTTAAGTGTTCCCTTTATTTTTTTGAGCAGTGTAATTCACGTGCATAGTTGATGATGTTTATGTGCATATGCATATTTAGAAAGCTATTCTTGCTGAATAGTTGAAAAGGCCTCTTGCATGTTCAATAGATGTGATTGGCTTTTGTACTAATTTCACTGTTTCTTATTCAGTCAAATCTATTTTGAATAAATAGACATGCCTGGGAACGAATGTGTGGGTTTGAATGGCTGTTAGGGTCCTTAGGTGTGCTTTTTCTCACATTAAGTAATCAACTCAACTCTGTTCTTTAATTGTTACCACCACCCTCAAGAACTATTTGGAAGAGCACCCTGCTTTTTCCCTTTCTTCACACTGATGAAACTGTCCACCTACTCTTTCTATCACTCCCACTCGCTCTCTAAAACCTCGAACCAAAGACTGTGAGGGCTACTCTGGCCCTCTGGGCTTTGTCAGCCAGCTCCTGGCTCCCACGTTACAGACAGTCCAGTGTTTTCCTAGTACTGCCTTGTGGGCAGAGATGCTAATTTGAAGTGTTCCTGGATGAGACAGCTCTGCGAGAATATAAACCGGAGTCCACAGAGAAGGACTTATAATGCCTCCATGCTTTAATGCTCTTCTATCACAAGTGCAAACGTGAGAGCTGGTTTTAGAAACCTAAATTACCCTGGCAGCCTGTGCTACCCAGGGAAAGGTAGCTTTGTGGGTTGTAGCTTCCAAAAATAGTTTCACAAGGCATTGACTTGGTAAATGTTTAATGCCTGTGCAGTCTGTAATGGGAAGTCAAATACACAAGCTCAACAATATAAATGAAGCAGATTTTTACACGCCAGATTTAGACAAACTGTGCGTTATCCGAGGGATTCACAGAATTGATGAACTGAAAAAAGCTGTGTCTTCTAGGAATTTGGTACAGATATTTTTGGTCCCCCAAGCTAGGTGACCCTCTAACCTTCCTTTTGGCATCGCCATCATGTCAAAATGTCCTCTTATCCAACAGTTGATTGATGAAATGGTATCTCAAAAAGTAATGGGTGGATTTCCATGACTTTTCCTGTTTATATTGATAGTTGTTTCCTTTGGTTTTGTTTTCTGTGCTGGTGTACAAAGCCAAAAAAATTCAATGTTTTCAAGTATTTTTGCACCATCATATCTAAAGATCTCATGTCCTTAATAGTAATGGGCAGTATAACAACATTTTTATCCTGTATCTGAAAAGTTTCAAAGTGATGTCATGTAAAATGCAATGTAAAACAAAATGCCATGCCAACAATGTATTACAAATCCAATAATACTGTATAATAATAAATATTTGAATGCAATATAGCTGTGTGCGTTTAAAAATTACAGACGCTGATGTCAGTTCTTTTAAACTTTTCCATGTCACAGAAAATACTGTGTGGACATTTAAGCAGTAAACTAAAACCTGTAGTTATCAACTTGACAGGACAGAGAAAACTCTCCACAGGAAAACGTTTAGCTTCAGAAGATGATGGAATTGTGAGTCAGAGTTGGAGAGAGGAGTTTGGTGTGTTGGAGTAAAGTTAGGAAATATTGTCTTGCTAGCTGTTCCTCTACATACACAAAAAACTCCTCTCCCTCGTTTCCTCCGGCATTTGCTACAACAACTTGCCCTTCGTGAGACTTCAGAGTGAGAATTGTCCTTGAGCGAGATTTGTTAAAAACAAAGGGTGTCACCAGGAGTCACTATTAGAGATCCTTTCCATGATGTTGTAAGACACTTTGTGTAACAGTCAAATAGAAGCACTTCTTGTGGACATTATTTTGACGAGCACAATTGCCCAAAATGAATATGCTGCAGCCATCAACTGCACAAATTCAAAAAAACTTTATTCCGTACTTGTCATTTCAACACCAAAATATGTGAAAATTGGGCCCAAGATTAAAGATATCTAAATTATCCATTAAGCTAACCAACTGCCGGATGTAGCTTCAAATATTTTGCACTCAGATATGGGAGTAGCTTCAATCTTTTCATCAAACCCTTGGCAAGAAAGCAAGTATTTTCCAAACTGTCAAACTACTTAATTGACATAACCCGACTTACCTTGCTGAAACACTGCAAGACCAGCATTTGTTATCTTCTTTAAAGATCAGCACCCAGAATAGTAGTTGAGAGCAAAGAGCAATTAAACGAGTACGGATTTTGAAAAACAAGACAAGACTTCCAATTAAGCCCTAAAACAGCACATACTGTAGCCCTCAGTGGGAACAAATGATGTGGATAAAAATCTATGACCTTAACAAACAACTTGAATCCATGTTACACATACTGCCAACCACTCATTATTCAGGTTCTTAGTAATAAATGATAGGAACCCGAAGAGGTTAGAAATTACGTGAACTATGGGTCATCGGCAACACAGTTACTTCCTCATGGATTCACTTTGCTTGAAGCACTTTGTCAGATCATTTTATACCTTTGTGTGTTCATGGTGCTGCTGTGCTCTGTTGTAAGATTCAGTTGCTCTGTTATCAGAATCAGAATCAGAAGGAGCTTTATTGCCAAGTAGTGTTTTACACATACGAGGAATTTGCTGTGGTGATAAGGTGCTACACGTAGACAAACATACAGTCGACATAAATAAATGTAGAAATATATAAATATGGAATAGAAGAACAACATTGCAGATATATACATGTGCATTATTCTGGGTTATTATTAGTTTATCTTCAGCCAATAGAGTGATGAGACCACCATGCACAGCTCCTGCACAAAGTTACATCCTGATAGATCCAAGGTTATTTCGTGTACTGTGTGGTATCCACCTTGTGTTTTGTGTGAGGCACTCATGAGGACTTTTTCCGCTTTCTCACTCCAGAGCAGCAGAGGAGTCAGAATGCCTAGTGTACTCTTCACGCACATATCTGGCACATATAGGTTTTCTTTTCACTCATGTAATCATTTGTTTGTAAGCATCGCCAGATCAGCTCAGGGCAAGCTGTTGTCATGGCAATACCTGTCCCTTCGGATTATAGAGACTGTCACTGGAGCCAATTTAGCAAAGGGATTTTAGCTGCCTGGTAACATTTGCTCCTATTTTACCACAGATACGGCATCTTCTCGGTAAGTTATTACAGGGAAGTTGACGAAGAAAATCTGTCACAGACATTTGGTCTTTGCCAAATACACATATGAAGTTTGGCCAGTATCTACTGTGGCACATGCTGCCCAGTCTGTGGAGTCACAAGTGATGACCCGCATTTGAATTAGTGGCACCTGCACAGATCATTAGAGATATATGCGCACAGTTTAATAAGAAAAAGGAGCAACATTTTACCACTGGAATCCTTCAGAGAGATATATGACATATGAATTTGCACAGAAAAATTTACCATTGACATTCAAGATACAGACAGAGGTTGTCCCACCTTTCCTGCATCTAGCAGATCAAATGATATATCTATTCTACCAATTAAATCATCTGACCAGGTAATTAGTAACCAGAGTTATCCTAATTAATATTTAGTTGAATTCTTAGGATACAGAGCAACCTGTAAATAGTATTATCTGTTTTTCGTACCATTCACCTGTCAATCAGTCAAGCATTATTTATCTATATTTAACTGGAAAAACAATTCATTTTGGGGGGCTGGTTGCAGGGAACTGATGAATTGAAAAACAATGCTCGTCACTCAATAAACAGTGGAGTCTAGAGTACTTAATCTCATGCATATTTAATGAGGAGATATTAAAAACGTGCTCACTCATATTCAGCACACTGAGCTGTGTGCTGCTGCTATTTTTAGTTCCTCCTTCGACTGTTTCTGGCCCTGCACGTGAGGCTTTGGGAATGTCAACAGAAGGCTGCAGATAACACGATGGAAAATAGGAAATGTCAGAGAAGACAGAGCTGCTGTGAGTATCTTTGTGCATTTTTTCTAAATATTGTCACCATGATTAGCGTCAGGCTTAGAGGTGAAACATTGGCCTTTTGCCTGTCAGGCAAAGGCATGGTTATTTAGGTTTGACGCTCCATTCCCCCTGTGAGAAGATGATTTGGGGGAATGCTGCTGCTATTAATAGTATGTTACAGTCATGTGAGGAGAGAGAGAAAGATAAAAAGAGAGAGACACACAGCAAGACAAGGTTTGGGGGATATGAGCACCTAAGTCCATTAGCCAGATGTAAAACCTTGGTAGGTATATAAGTGTCACATACACAATAAACAATTTGTACAGTGGGGATGTGAGTATCAGGTTAATCTCAGGAGTGAAATGCTATTGTCTTACAAAAGCACACCCGGAAGTAGGGCCTGTAGGTCAGTAAGCTACATGAGGGAAAAAAACGTACCTGCAGCGGTGAGGTTACCTGCTAGTTTGTTTCTTTATTATTACTCCATATGTTGTGGTGTTTGCTACAGCTGTGTAAGTTGAAGAATCATATTCTTTGACTGTGAAGATTGCTTCTGGGAAATGACTGCCGTTGGTTGAGAAGCAGGCTAAAGTGGTCAGTATTACTCTGTATTCTTTATTAGCCTTGACTACAGTGCTAACCCATGCTATTTATGCAATGATGTCAATATTGATGCTGTCTTTTATTTTGTTTACCTGAACTTTTAGTTCTACGGTGTTAATAAACATCTGTGAAGGAACCGGAGTCTCGCATTCAATCAATGGGCGGCACAACCTTGTTGTTGAAATGTGCTATACAAATAAACTTGCCTTACCTTGCCTTACAATAAAGAAATCCATTTTAGGTCTTAAAATATTGTATTTTCCCAAGATACATGGAGGTAGTCTGCAAATGAGATGGGATCATTAACTTAGCCGTGGTTCCATTTTTATTGTCCCTTACTTAGCAGCATATCTCAAAATCTACATAACTCTGTATGAATTAATATTTTTATTATGTCAATACGTACTCATTCAAAATTTCAGACTCACAGCGAATCACCTGACTGCAGTTCCCCTCGGCTCTCCACAGTGTTTATAGCATCTTTCAGCTCACTGTTTTAGTTTTACTGCTGTAACTTTGTTTTTTGGTTGTTTCTCAACGCTCTCGTCAACCCTGTTAGGCAGCCGGCAGCTGATTTTTAGCAAACAGTCCCACTGCACAGCCCCAAATTAATTAAACCTGCTTTGGCAGCTTAAATGACATTTGTGGGAAAGTGCCCGCAGGCCAAGAAAGAAAGTTGGTATGGACAGATAACATCGCCATTATCCACTTCAAGAGGACCTATTATGTTCATTTCCAGCTCTAGGGCCTTAGTGATTACTATTCAAAAAAACACATAACTTTTATAACTTCACGGATTTTAATGATCATATTAAATGGAGCAAATATTTTTTGGTTTTCCCTCTGATGTCCTCCGGCTGCTCTGCCCTACCTCTCTGTGACTTACAGGGTTCCCTGATGGAAAGATAGCTTAAAAGTAGTGTTTCAATGAAATTACTTATCAATACCTTTACATTACATTTACTCATTTGGCAGACACTTTCACCCAAAGTGACTTACATTTGAGGAACAGCATACAAGCATCAATAAGCACTGATACAGTAAGAGATCTTCAAGTGACAATGTACACTTGTAAGCGCTGCAATAAATACTAGTAAGAGCTAATAGCACATATGGCATCAATGGAGTAAATACCTAGGGAAAGAAGTAAGAGTTAACAAAATAGTGCAGTCAATACAAGAGAATTGTAAGCAGATGGAAGAAGAGCACAGGAAATACATGTTAGATGAGGGGGTTTGGGGGAAAATTTTACGTTTTCCAATGAAAAATATGTAATTTCACATCATATTGGGCCATTATTTTCACCATATCTCTGAACAAATAGTTGGAAAAGCTATTCAATTCAATTTTTCAATTCAATTTTATTTATATAGCGCCAAATCACAACAACAGTTATCTCACAGCGCTTTTCATAAAAGAGCAGGTCTAGACCGTACTCTATGATGCTATTTACAGAAGCCCAACAGTTCCCACCAAGAGCAAGCACTAGGCGACAGAGGCAAGGAAAAACTTCCTTTTAAGAGGCAGAAACCTCGAGCAGAACCATGGCTCAGGGTGGGCGGCCATCTGCCTCGACCGGTTGGGGTGAAGGAGAGAGAGGGAGAGAGAGAGAGAGAAAAAGAGAGGGATGGAAGGAGAGAGAGGGGAGGGAGGCAGCCTACACAATATACACACACAGAGGTACAGACAGTAAAAAATGGTACAGATATTTATAGTAGTGTTAATGATAACAATCGTAATGTTAATGATTATAATAACAATAGGACTAGTAACGACGAGGCGCTGAGCGTCTTTTCCGCGCTGGGCGCGGAGTTTTTTTCCCGGTGGCCGAGAGTTGAAAAATGTTCAACTTTGGGAAAAACACTGCGCTCATCACTGTCACTTTTTACAGCCAATCACAATGCAGGAGGGGCGGGACAAACACTGCACCAAGCACATCTGATCTTGAACGATGTGCCTACTTGCCGAGGTGTTTCCTCACCTGCAAAATCTCATGAACCCACGTACGGACAGTCCGTGCTCTCATTTTTCAGCCTTCTCTTCATGCAGAGCAAGGGCCAGAGCAAGTAGGCCTACATACTTTGTGGTGACTTTTACCTACCCTACATGCAACACATCGCCTCCACGGAAATTATGTATCATAGCAACCACAGCATCTCAAAAAAAAACACTGCGCCTCCAAAATGCACCCTAGCGCTCCCAGCTAGGTGTTTTCAGAAGAGCAGGTGGTGTTTTCAGCTGGCAAAAAACACTTTGGTGGACACGGTTGTTAAGGGCAGGAAAACCCTGTTAATATGACCTCAATCATTATAGATACGACTGTTCATGTTTGCCTTTTGTGTCTTCATTTTACAGCTTCTGACATTTATATGTAGACATTAATATAAAAAATAGGCACCCTCTGGATGATGGCACGAAGCTCTCTGATAAGGCCGCCTATGGAAGGCAGTGAAGCGGAGGCCGACAGCGGAGCGGAAACCCTGCCAGCGTGTTCGGGGCCGAGGCACGCCTTACAGCAGGGATGGAGATCCCCGGACATAATGTAACCTGTGTGGCAGACGGCGCACACCCATAGGGAAGGAGCGGTGCCTCGCCCTGGGCCGGTAAGCTTACTAGCAGACATTCTTTCACTTTCTTTCCTATCTTCTGCTCTTCAGAATTGCTCTTTAGACAGCTCAGTGCTGAAGAAAAATTCTCCCCTAAAAGCATGATTTGTGATATTTTGTGGGGACTCTAAAATATTGACAGCATGCTTTATTGACATTAATCTTCTTCAGCTTCAGACTTCATCCCTCCAGAGGAAACAATCACTGACCGACCACAGCGGGCCAGTCGCTCCGCGATCTCCTGTCCCTGGTCCACCCCACTCCCTCTCTGGTGCTGACAGGCTGTAAACGGTTTGTGACCGTTGGCTGGATGAATATTACATGATCCATGCACTACTCTGCTGATTAGAGTGTGGCACCAGGTGAGTAGTAAATAAAGGCCAGCTTTGCGCCCCCCGACCCCCCCGCGCGCTCTCGTGAATACGCTTCATTCGGGAGGGAGGGGTGGATGGGGGGTGCAAAACAGTCCCTTAGCATCCCTATGAAATTCGTATTACAGTTACATATATACAACTATATAAATTAAACTATAGTGTATTATAATCCTTATGTGTTTCACAAACATTTAAGAATCCTATGAGATTCATGATATTACACTTTCCTATATACAACTAAATTAATTAAAGTATAATGCATTATAATCCTTATGTGCTTCACAAACATTAAGGAAATTCATGATATTATCTATATACAAATAAATTAATTAAAGTATAGCGTATTGTAATCCTTACGCCTTATAGACTTGAAAGCAGATTGTGTGTCTTGCTTTCTTGGTGGTGAGTTGTTATTTGTGTGAGAGTTAAAGTGTTTTCTGGGGTTTATCTTTTCACATCGCCCGCCATTGGGACCACAGCGGTGCAATGACATTTCTAGTTCAACAAAACACCGTAAGCATTATTAGTTGCTCAAAGTTTCAGAGAGTTTGACGTGACTAGCGCTGTTTTCTGGGTCTT
>NC_060153.1:5416900-5425731 GCF_021292245.1 Micropterus dolomieu | reverse complement strand
ACTCCCTCTCTGGTGCTGACAGGCTGTAAACGGTTTGTGACCGTTGGCTGGATGAATATTACATGATCCATGCACTACTCTGCTGATTAGAGTGTGGCACCAGGTGAGTAGTAAATAAAGGCCAGCTTTGCGCCCCCCGACCCCCCCGCGCGCTCTCGTGAATACGCTTCATTCGGGAGGGAGGGGTGGATGGGGGGTGCAAAACAGTCCCTTAGCATCCCTATGAAATTCGTATTACAGTTACATATATACAACTATATAAATTAAACTATAGTGTATTATAATCCTTATGTGTTTCACAAACATTTAAGAATCCTATGAGATTCATGATATTACACTTTCCTATATACAACTAAATTAATTAAAGTATAATGCATTATAATCCTTATGTGCTTCACAAACATTAAGGAAATTCATGATATTATCTATATACAAATAAATTAATTAAAGTATAGCGTATTGTAATCCTTACGCCTTATAGACTTGAAAGCAGATTGTGTGTCTTGCTTTCTTGGTGGTGAGTTGTTATTTGTGTGAGAGTTAAAGTGTTTTCTGGGGTTTATCTTTTCACATCGCCCGCCATTGGGACCACAGCGGTGCAATGACATTTCTAGTTCAACAAAACACCGTAAGCATTATTAGTTGCTCAAAGTTTCAGAGAGTTTGACGTGACTAGCGCTGTTTTCTGGGTCTTTTCTTTAAACAACGCCCGCCATAGCAGGCTATTACTGCACCAACTAGTCTGAGCCGACATAACATCTCTAATCAATTGTGAATTTACGAGATCTTGTCTACAGCACCTAATCGCTAATAATGTAACGATTGCACTTTGTCAGACCGACTGAATGATCAGCCACGACAGTTGTAGCAGTAACTTGTCAGTGCTTTGTCCGGTCACCAGTCCCATCAAATTAAACAGTCCCTTCACTCACGGTTTCAGTAGAAAAAGAAGACGTTGCTTAAACAGTCTGGTGGTTTTCTTCTCCCCCTCCTAAGTATCTCTGTGCCTTTTATAATGAGTCTTATTGGTTCAAGACAAGCTTAGATGACTATGGAGTATACACAAAAAATGTTTCTGGTACCTAAACAACAGCTTGATCTTTTAAGAAGATCTCCGGCACATGAGTCAATTCGAGAAACTGTTGGAAAATGACCTGGATCGTACTATAAAAGACATTCTGGATCAAAAGACTGAAGATCTTCATGAAAAAGCAAAAAAATATTCCATCGCATTGCAGAGATTTCTCACCATGGTAAAACAAGGAGGAAAAAGACCAGAACACACTAACTTTGTCAATGCTGGTCGCTGAGGATTTTCACTCTTCAGAGCAGAAGAATCACGGAGGAAGAGATTTTGTTTCTTCTGATCTTCTCCTCTTATTACTGGACCGCCATCTACACCTCTTGTTACCAGAGGACATCGATTAGTAAACAATGAAACAAGTCCATTTGTATCTCCTAAAATGCAATTGAGTGATTGGATAACTTTTTAAATGTATATCGTTATCGGTTTTAAATAAATACATAGAGATATAACTTTATCATTTCAAAGTGTTTTTATTTATATCACCATACTAACAAAAAACATTGTCGCACACGTTTCAATCTATAAATCATTTTGATAATGAATCGCACACAACTTCTAATATTATTATACACACTTAAAAGAATCTGATACTTGGACACACTGGTTACATTCTGCATAATTATTTTGACCATATACAACCGAGGGTCGTATTTTTTTTCACAAATTGGCACACCATAAAATCATTGCATGACCGTTTATTACTATATTTAGTCATTACATTGTCGTTAGATAACCCTCTATCCATTTGGTAAAGAAAAAACACACAATGCTGACCGCACACTACAGAATTGTTTAGATCCAGGTAGTCCTCTGTACTAGCTGGAATGAAAAATTCAGGGGTACCGCTGCTAGAGGAGGAAATTCGACGTAGATGCATTTCTCAATACTTGTTTGTGTTAACGGCACCATAAACAGGTCTAGCTCCGACTTAATGCACTCTTGTGACAGGCTATGTACCAACGACATTCACGTTAGAAAATGTCTCTTGTCTTCTGACGTTTTGCCGACTTGCTTCTCCTTGCTTGTTTATTTTTTCTAGTCTTAGTATAGGTCTTCTTATTTGTTGTTCGGCTACGCCTCTTTAGTGGGGAACTCCCTCTTTTCCCAGGAGGTCGTTTTATTGGTCGGGGGGGCCACGGCCACTATACCCGACCCCTCTTGATGTCTGTTCATGACGTTAGTAATAACATCCGTAGCTATGTTTTTAGCGGCTGTCTTTAAATGAGGGGCAACAAATGTAAATCCTGGTAAAGAAAAAACACACAATGCTGACCGCACACTACAGAATTGTTTAGATCCAGGTAGTCCTCTGTACTAGCTGGAATGAAAAATTCAAGGGTACCGCTGCTAGAGGAGGGAATTCGACGTAGATGCATTTCTCAATACTTGTTTGTGTTAACGGCACTGATTTAAAGTGTAAAGGCTTGGATAGTTTCGTTCTAAAGTTTGCTATTGTATTGCTCGGGTAAAATAATGCAGACGAGTTGCTGGGCAGGGTGACAAAAAAATCCTCTGTATCCATTTATACGTGTGTTTGTAATCTGCTAAGGTAGCTGAATGACCTGTTTTTCCAAAATCCACGAGTTAAATTTATCTGACCATCCGACCCATTTGACAAACACCATGTCCCAGGCCTTGTCTTTTCTTTCTAGATAACATCTTTTCTGTTTTAAATGTTTTGTTTTTATCTATAATAACTTTTTGCATCTCTTGCTCATAAAAAATGTTCCCTGTATTATTTCGCCGTCATAGTCTTTTAACATGTAGATGGGTGGATCCCTTGAAACGCAATCCTTTACAGTGAAACATTCATCAGTATAATTTAGCTCGTAACCTTTTTTTAAAGGTTCATGTAGTTTTGAAATTCTTACAGTATCGTCCCCATTATATTTAAAACTAATTACTCTTTTATCTTTTGTTTTATACAAGTTGTTAAATATGATATCTTCATAGTCTTTTGTTACTCTTGCGGTATTCTACCTTCAGCTAAGATATCTTTAAAGGACGCTGTGACGCGTTTACCACCACATTTTTTAAACAACGCCTCCCATGCGTGTTTTTGAAAACAAATCTTATCTCTCATCACCTCCTCCATGATCTTTGTTACAAAGACTGACGCTTCAACATCATCAAGTATTTTATTTCCAACGACATACGCAACATATCTCAGCAATGATTACAAGTATACACTTTTCAGAAAATCAGTACAAACACCTATGTTTTTACAAACCAAAGATTCAGTTAAGCAACATTGACATATTGTTGTCTGTTTAGCGTTAAAACACACAAATCAATGCTAAAAGTACAAAAACAAACACATGACCCATCTTTTTGACATGGTTTAGTAGACTAGACACATTTCCCATTGTTTTTTTAGTGTTGTTCCCCATTCCAGATCCCCAGAGAATCCTTAACTACTGTGCTCACACTGTCCTCCGATCTAACTACCCGTTTAAGCGAAGCAATGAGAAAAGGGTTCCTCAGCCACATCTGTAGAGCAGCTGCTGCAATGTCTCGAATACTGCATTCACATGTTGGCACCAACCCAAGTAGTACATACTTTTGAGCATCAGCGAAATGTTTGTTAAAAAGCTTCTGTGTAATTTCTCTCTTATGTCCTTTAATATAAAAGAAGGGTAGCGTGTCAATGCAGGTGTGAGGTTGTTTTCTGCACCATTCGTCTGTATATGCACAATACACACGTCTGTATAGCTTTTTGTTGCAGTATATCATATAAATAATAAGCTACGGTTACCTGTATAATACCGCTAACAGTAGTGTTGGGAGATGTGTTCTTA
This sequence comes from Micropterus dolomieu, assembly GCF_021292245.1. NCBI lineage: Eukaryota > Metazoa > Chordata > Actinopteri > Centrarchiformes > Centrarchidae > Micropterus > Micropterus dolomieu. Next base: position 5,421,846 of record NC_060153.1, on the reverse strand, counting down.
TCACAACAGTCCAGAGTGCCCAAACAGGTACCCTTAAACGGCTTGGCCCTGCTCTTGTCCTCTTCTGCTTTTTCTTCAGGAACGAGAAATGTTAAATTTCTTTTCCCCAGGTCTTTGCCATAGTCATCCACCCATGAGTTATCATCATCCCATAGTACTGGAAAATATTAAGGGCTTTTCGATAGATCCTCACCCGCTGCACATGTCCTCATACCTGCACAAAACATTTTAATTAGAACAATGTCACTGTCAGCCCCGTCGTGGAGGTCTTTGAGGTTGTCTGCGGTGTTGTTTGTTGTTCATCTTTCTTGTCCTCAGGACCAAAAAGTTTTCTTTTGATCCCTACATAGCTAACATAAGGTTTATATCATCTGAATAATTTATCAATGTGTGAGAATATTTCAAGGGTTCTATCCCATTCTCCCCACTGGACCACAAAGCCGGTGCTGAACCACGTCTCCCACTCTTTAGACGTGATGGAGTAGCCTTTTTGTTGCTCTGGGGTTCCCATCCTTGCCTTTTGAATGATAGAATCGTCCTTGCACGATCTAAAAAAGATGTAGGATTCTGGGTCGTAGACTTCAAGGTCTGTTTCTACACGATAGAGCTCTCCTGGCACAGACCCGCACCATTGTGTGGTACAGACTCCTTTTGAAGCACTCATATCTTTACAGACTTTGTTTCTGAAGTAATTCCAGTCTTTGGCTGAAAAACTAATGTGTGGTGTGCTTTCACAAAGAAAAAGCTCTCTTGTATAAAGATGAACTGTTCCATGCTCAAACAAGAATCCCGACATTCTAAAATCTTCCACCGCCCATTCAAACTGAGGCGCCCAAGCCTTTCGGTCCAGAAAATCAGCCAGTGTTGTTGGGGGAGTCTTCTTTCTGGGAGCCATACTCATTGCAGCAGGATCTATAATAATATAATTATTAGTCGTTTTGGAGTCGTTACTCCTAATTGATTACCTGCGACGTCCATTGTGATGCTGCAAAGATGGTGCTGTTGTTCTGCACGAAGATAGCTCTGTCCGATACGGATTTACCCAAAAAATCGTTCAGTCACACTTTCCAACGCTCTCGGTCAGATGTATGTCAAAAAACTAGCACTGTAGCACATCAAACTTTATTTATGTCCCGCTCCATCCAGGCTGTGACTGATCTGTTCACGAGAAGTGTCATTGATGAGCGCATCGGCTTTATGAAAAGTTGAGCGTGTTTCAATAAAAGGCACAGATGTAGCTAAATATCTTGCTAACGTTAGCCGAACCCAAACGCTGTTTATATTTTCCCTGTTTGCTTACCCTTTCACCTGCTGACAGTGCATCTTGCTCTTGTTTTTGAGTAGCGGGGCTGTTCAAGCGGCCACAGAGCTCAGTCCGATCATGTTTTGAACGATTAGCATCGAGGGTCGGGCGTGGTGGAAGGTTACGGTCAGTTGTGCTCGTAAATCAGTTTTCCGGTTCGCACGGATCTATTTTTAGTGGCGTATGACAGTGAAAGGCTTGCACGGTAGATCCCTGCGCCTAAAGTTACACAGAATAACTCCTCGCTACGTCCTGCCTGTCTAGTAATTTTGGCTATCCAATATAAATAAATACGTTCACACACACTTTTAGCATACAAACTCTTTGGACAAAAAGGATTTTCACATTGACAAATCTCTACAAAATTTAATACCTTGTTATATGGCGATTAAGACTTTTTAATGGCCTTAATTTTCACAAAGTTGATTTATTACCTTTTAAGACTTTTTAAGACCCCCGCGGACACCCTGCACTTTGTATCTCCCCAAAAATGCACATAACCATCAAATATTTAAATGCATCTTGTAGGATTAAGTAAGACAACACGAAAAAATGTTAATTGATGATCATTGCAATGTTTTAACAACACATATCGGATACTCTTATACAAATGCATTTCATATTTTATTTTGTTCTTTTGCCATGCCCTGCTCTGTTTGCACATAATAGGATCTGGGCTCAGGTACCTTGGTGATGACTTTTACAGGAGTTTTCCAGCCCTTTTCTCCATCAAGTTTGATGTTGATACGCCAGCCTGGCTGTAGTGCAGGTAAAGGTCGTGCTGAGTGAGTGGTAGGTATTTTTGGGCTGCTAGTCCTCGAGCCTGGTGTTCTTGTAATCAATAGGACTGGGATGCCACTGTCGTCCTAATCTGTCTACTAAACTAACTGGGCAGGGCTCAGACCTGTTGCAGCGATTGGGGTGGCTCTGTAGCCCATCAGAGCCATGTGAGGATCTGGCTGGCACAGAATGTGTTTAGCTATGGCAACACTCATTTTGGCTGCCCCATGGCATGTGAATAGTGAGGACTGGACGTTGTTTGTCTGAGGTTGTATGCCTTACTAAATTGCAGACACATGCAGAGGGGGGTGCGCTGGATGCTTGAGCACCTGCCCTTTTGCCCATTGATGCCCAAAGTGCCCTTTTGTCAATGCAAAATTATTTTTAAATTTGTAAAAGCCCTATTGTGAAGGCCTGCCCAATCACACCGTTAGTAAAATTAATTAATCATAATTTTGCAGTAAAGAAAAAAACCCACATGATGACCTTTCACCTGATGACCTCATCCGTGATGAGCAGTCACGTTCAGACACCATTCAGCAGCACTGCCTACAGGACACCTTCGATACCGCCGGTAAGTGGGGTTTGCCGCAATGTGCTTGTTGTGGGTTGTTGGATTTTATAAGAAAGACGCAAAGAGAGCATGCACAGTTGTTGTGTATGTTGCTGTGTCTCGCCAGTAACGTTAGCTGCACACTATGCCGACAGCTAACATTACTTCTACACTCACAAAGGTGCTGTGTTCACTTCGTTCTTGCTGTCTTAGGGAGAAAAGTTTCACGGGCATCGAGGTGTGTGGTATTTTTTATTTAATTTGACTAAAAACTTTTCACTTGTTACAGTCACTATAAAAAACTATAAAAGCTTTGTGCCTTAAAATAATTTTAACAACATTGGTAAAACAGGCTTACAGGCTCCAGCAAAACTACTATATAAACTCAATAACTGGAAATACATATAAAAATATCAGTGTCAATGTAAAATAAATAATATTCCTGGCATCTTATTTTCTCTACCTGCAGCTCTCGGTGTGCAGCAGTCTCTGTGAGCATCTCCCTCTTATTTTCTCGTAGCAGTCAGCCTTGGCAGCAGCTGCAGCACTACAACAGGTCAGTCACTCTGAGCCAGTCCCAAACACTCAACAATCTTTACACCTTGTCGTGGTAACATAATTGTTTAACCAGCTAATTATATATCCTGTGTTATTTTTAATATATCTCTAGTCACAGATCACCTCCAGTAGTATCAGCAGCAACAAAAACAGCAACATCCCCAGCAACCCACTCAACAGCAACTGTTCCCTGTAAGTTATGTCAGCCCACAGCGTTTTAAAGCTATAGCTGTGTATTCCCTGTGTTTCTTTTTCAAAACTGCGTCACAGCATTTGCGGATGTATCAATACAGAAGCATCCGTATATGCATATCAGCAAGGAATACATAACAGTATATTTCTGTATCGATTCTTTTGAGAACAGCCCTATTTAAATCCTTGTTTCATGTGCTTTTTTTATACTTTGAGCATCTGACCCTCCAAAGGTCTCTTCATCACCAAACATCTTGCACCTGCGCTGCCAAACTGAACAATGTGTCCATGTGTAGATCACTGCTGAACTTAATCAGCTGTGCTGTGTGTTGTATGTGAAGAACATGCAAGTGCATCAGCTAAGGATATTTTACAGGTCCACTGAGGTTCTCCCAATCCTCAAAATGACCGTCTGTACCTGGGGCTTTGGAATTTGGTTTCCAACTGAATATTGGTCTCTAACAATTTGAGGATTTTTGCTGTTTCAGTGGGAACCATTGGAGCAATAATGGGCAGAATGTGATCCAAAACAACTATTGCAGTGAAATTTTTGATTTCGTCACAGCTCTCTGGGGACATCAACTACATCTTTTTTAAAGTGTAAGTTAGTGATGATGGTCTGCCATTATTAAAATCCTGGAATCAGATGTACTTGTTTGTTCAGTAAGAAAGCTAGGATTGCAGTGTTGGGCAAGTTACTCAGAAATTGTTATACGTTACTAGTTACTTATTACTCCTTAAAAAAGGAGTAACTTTTTGTAAACAAAGTTTGAGGACTAAAACTGGATCCAGATGAAACCATGGTATCCTATGACGTGACTTCTTTGTTCACCTGCATCCCCACCATAGAGGCAGTAGAAACCGTTAGGAAACGGCTAACACAAGACAACACCCTGGACAACAGCATTAGCCTCAGCCGTGACCAGATCTGTAAATTACTCAACCTTTGTGTAAACACCACCTACTTCCAGTACAACAGAGGATTCTACAGACAGAAACATGGCTGTGCCATGGGCTCACCAGTATCCCCGATGGGGATGGCAAACATCTACATGGAAGAAGTGGAGAACAAAGCCCTCAATTCCTTCAGAGGAACAGCACCAAGCCACTGGTACAGATATGTGGACGACACCTGGGTCAAAATTAAAAGCCAGGAAGTGCAAGCCTTCACAGAACACATCAACTCGGTGGACAGTAATATCAAGTTCACATGAGTTGTGTTCACAACAACAGTTTGGCCCTCCTGGACTGCGCTGTACACATTGAAGAGGACAGGAGCCTGCAGATTGGTGTTTACAGAAAACCCACAAACACAGACCATTACCTACTCTTCGATTCACACCACCCAGTGGAGCACAAGCTAGGGGTCATGAGAACACTGCACCACAGAGCCATCTACACCCGGGTCGAGAAGCCGTCATTGAACAGGGGAGGGGGTCTACGCCACCACTTATCCCCCACTTACAATGCTGTCCTTTCTTCACTTCCCAGGAAACTCAACAAACGTAACCTATTGGCCTCAGGTGAAGATACCAACGATGGTCGTTCAGTCTTGGCCAC
>NC_060153.1:5415487-5416880 GCF_021292245.1 Micropterus dolomieu | reverse complement strand
ACCCCACTGAGGTTAAATAGCTGAGTTTCCCTGCCAGTCAGTCAGAACTGAAGAAGTCCTTTGGATGAGGGACGAAACGTCTTCCAGTATCTTCAACCGAGTCCAGTTGCCCTTGACTTTAACCTTCGTTGGATAACTATGACCTGGATGACTGAGATTCTTCATAGATATTATTGGATAGGTTTAAAAAGAGTTTTAATCAGTAACAAGCTGGCTAGCTAACTGTTAGCAACAGATTGCTGTGCTAACAGCTGTGGTAACATTGGGCAAAGCTAAAAACAGGCTGATACACATTTTCCCGTTACCATCAGTTACACTACACAAACGTGAATTTCGTCTTACAGTCATAACATGTACGTTGTTTTGCATGTTAGAGCTTCCACGGTGACAGCATTATTGTCTCTGATGAGGACTGCACTCCAGAGCCAAGCAGAGACCGGGACAGGACTGGGGTCAAGTGGAGCAGAGGAGGGAGGATTGCCAGGGTCCTTAGGAAGAAGAGGCAGGACGGAGAGGACAAGGTACAAGCCCAGCAGCACATAAGTGCGTCGAGCTTCACACTCCAACAACGTCATATGGACAGGTGCATATATATACACACATATATATTTTAATATTAGTCTGTTATCTCCAAGGTGAACTTGTCTCAAAGTTTCTGTGGTGTTTCCCCCTAAGCCCTTTGGGTGTCAAAAATAAAATACTATATAAATGTAATCCACTATTGTTATTTAATTATTGTTTACTGATTACAACAACGAACTACAGCTCTGCTTCAGCCATCTGTGTCATGTACATTGACGTGGTGTGTAATGTGGACACAGAAGTCCTGTTAGGGAACAACAATCCTCTGTTCAATAAAAATATATAATTATGTTGATGAATGTTCTGTCCTATTACACCAATCTTTCCAATTTGGGGTTCTAACAACTATTCTTTTACAGGCCAGAATCTGAGGACTGTCGACAACATCCAGATTACTGTATTTCCATGCACCACACATAGCTGATCTTCCAGACCCAGGACAGAGTAACAGACAGTTCAGTCAGGCAGCATACAGACAGTTTGTAGTGTGGCCATGTGGAGCACTTAGACACAGTCGTGATACTGAGTTGGAGTTTCTGGAAGAAATGCAACTGCTATCCTGATCCACCAGGACAATACAGAGTTTAATCCTAGCAGGGTGTAAGATGTAATGTCATTAACTGACACACAAATAATTCCATCCACTCTGTGGATGAATACCTGTACATTGTATTTTCTCTACCCTCCTGGGAATAAAACAAAGGATATTTTTCCCTGTTCTGGATATTTTCATTCTTTTTTAAATAATATTAAAAAATGATAAATGCCTTTTCTTTACACTTGCAGCATAAACAATCAAGCAACTACATTT
>NC_060153.1:5413069-5415467 GCF_021292245.1 Micropterus dolomieu | reverse complement strand
TTATATATTAACCTGCATCTTGCTGCCATGTCATGCTAAGCATGTTTACTGGAAAACAGCTTATTGTTTTTTATCTGGGGAAATTGATAAGATTGGTGAGACAAAAGAATGCTGTCTATGTTCAGCAGAAAATAATTAGCTAAAAAGAGGCTAAAATCTCTGTTGAGTTGTCTGGTGTACATCTTATTCTCTGCTGCACTAATCACCCGTTCACATTTTACAGTCATTTTAGTCACTGTTAAAGATAGAAATGTATGTCTTGCAGGGATACTTCATAACACAACACATCTCTCAAACTCCACAACCACAGTTTATAACACAGAACACGAAGCTTATGACCAATCTAAGGTAAGCCTAATGACATCACTGTCACATCTCAGGGTTGTTTTTTCTTGACGACAAGGTGCTTTCACATCACATTTACAACTGAGTATTTTGATCAACACATCCTCATACCTAAATGTCAAAATTCGTCAATGACTCCTAAATGACACATATGACCATTGGAAAGTGCCAGTCCAGTAACAGGTGTACCAGACCTTAAGTACGTTATGTAACTCACGGTTAAAGTTGTGAAATGGTCACAGTTTGGTTATGTTTTGGCAACAAAACTACTTGGTTAGGATTAGGAAAAGATAAAGGTTTAGGTTAAAGTAAGTAATGTATGTAATGTGTGATGTAACATTTAACAAAACTTTAAATAAGTCAATGTTTCACCCAGTCCCCTGGGTGAAAGTCCTGTGTGTTTTTCTCACTCTTTATACTATGTCACCTGACTTACTCCTTTGCAACCATCATATGGCCACTATAGGTAGCGGTCTAACAAATGTAAAAATTGGTCCTACATGACTGTTTTTCTGGAAAGGACAGGCTGATTTTAATCTACATGTGTAACATTGTGTAAACAAGTGTAAAATTCAATGTGTCTGTCAGTGTTTGTTTAAGCAACAAAACTACTCACACTCAAATATGCCTTCAGTACTTTTATAAAGCACTTTTTGGTACAACTCCTGACATCTCATCACCCTGGTGGCTGGAACTCTTAAGAAAATACATCCCAGTTTATAATGAGCAAAACACTCAGTGAATCATTGAGGTCAGAAGGAGCCATTGTAACAAAGTAGTAATCATAGCATGACACAGTTACAAATGACCCCATCCATAATGTCATAAGATGATTTAGCTGGCATGCCTGCAACGGTCATTGCCTAACACCAAAATGACATGAGTGATGATGAATTGCAAGCTCTTTTCCGATGCTATAATTTGAATTATTGAGCACATCTCTAGTCAGTGGCTGGATAGAGCTGAAGTGTCTGAGCTCCAAATGAAGCAGGAAGAGTTCATTTATCTCAGGATCTCTAATAAATGGCTCAGATAAAGCAGTCTTTGCTCAGGCTTAGTGGCTACAGAGTGCATGAGAAACATTTTCCAGACATTATGCATCTGTTTAGATAGTTTCCAATGACAAAACATTCATTTTACTTTGTAGTATAAGTTCTAAGTACTTTCATAGTGAGCCAAAGGTATTTAAACAATGCTATAAAACATTATGTCAATGGTGGTTTAAAGTTTTTCCTGTATCTACTTCTGTTATAGAAAATATGTAATATGTAATGATGAATGTCATTTTGTTATTTTTTTTGTGTGCATGGTGAGTAAAGATTTCCTCTTTACTTGCCGTGCCATTTTAGATGGTCAAATCTTTGTTTTGTTGAACATTTTTTAAAAGAAAAAATACTACTTCAAATGGAAAAAAGCTTAGGGTGCACAGGACTCACCCATTAGTCTGCTGAAGGTCACTCAACTCCTCCATCCTTGGTGGTTTTATTTTACTGTGCATTGCAGTTATGTTATCATTTTCAATAACATTTCAGTTACTTGCAGCAACAACTGTAAGCTACATGTGTACTGTAGTATCAATTCTACAGATACAGGAAGACAGATTGCTAATTCATGTAGAGACGTGTTTGACATGGTACAAGGCATTAAGTAGATAATTTGCGATTTTGACACTATTATCAGTGCAGATTAAGCAGTTGGCAGGATTGCCAAGGAAGTTTTGCAAAGCACCCTGTTGAAAGTGTGAGTGCAGTTTCAGTTTCCAAAACAGATACTGTATGAACCACAGAAACATTGGTTCAGAACCTGGGGATCAGGGCCCCCTTAAGGGGTCACAAGATAAATCTGATCAGTCATGAGATTATTAACAGGATAGGACAGAATTAATTTTTTTTTTTATTTGTGTGTAATCTTGCTGTGTTTTGGTGTAATCTTTGACAGTTGTACCTCTTCAGCCTTAGTATCATCATTCAAGTTTGAGAAGGAAAATTCACCTATTTTATTTTATAGCTTTTAAAATGAGCAACCCTCTCACCCCCAGATCATTTCTGTAAAA
>NC_060153.1:5401611-5413049 GCF_021292245.1 Micropterus dolomieu | reverse complement strand
ATTTCTGTTTTTTTCTGTCAAGATGGGGTGCTGAGTGTACATTACTGAGGAATAAAATGAACTTTTTTGATTTTTGGAAAATGGCTGCAATGAAACAAAGAGTGAAAAATTTAAAGGGGTCTGAATACTTTCCGTACCCACTGTATATGTGTACTGTAGTATCAATTCTACAGTTACAGGAAGACAGATTGCTAATTCATGTAGAGACGTGTTTGACATGGTACAAGGCATTAAGTAGATAATTTGCGATTTTGACACCATTATCAGTGCAGATTAAGCAGTTGGCAGGATTGCCAAGGAAGTTTTGCAAAGCACCCTGTTGAAAGTGTGAGTGCAGTTTCAGTTTCCAAAACAGATACTGTATGAACCACAGAAACATTGGTTCAGAACCTGGGGATCAGGGCCCCCTTAAGGGGTCACAAGATAAATCTGATCAGTCATGAGATTATTAATAGGATAGGACAGAATTAATTTTTTTTTTTATTTGTGTGTAATCTTGCTGTGTTTTGGTGTAATCTTTGACAGTTGTACCTCTTCAGCCCTAGTATCATCATTCAAGTTTGAGAAGGAAAATTCACCTATTTTATTTTATAGCTTTTAAAATGAGCAACCCTCTCACCCCCAGATCATTTCTGTAAAACATCCTGGCCATATTGAGAGGAGCAGATTAACTAAGTATACCAGGAGGGGTGAGTATAATCAGATAAAGGTGATTCACATTAGACAACACATAGACAGGAACAACAGCACCAGGGACAGAACAACTTTAAAGTAAAACAGGGACCATAAAACACAAACACCAACACCACAGAACCGTGACATATATTTTTCCATGAGTAATCCATTCATTTAAAAAAACATTTTATGTGAGCATTTCTCTGCACAATGGAATAAAAGCTCTTTTCTAAGATTGTTCATTACTCTTCTAAGGACCAATTCTGCTATTTGTTAAATTGTTCAATTTACTGATGCATTTATCAAGTCCAAAACAGGTTGGTATGTGCCTTTTCAAATTTATAACTTTTAATTTTAAAAATGTGAATTGTACTTCAGGGTTATATCCCTGGGAAACAAACACTGAGGCCATGACCTCTGTGTAGTTGCAGCTCTGCACTTACACAATCTGTGTTCAGTTTTGAGGAGTTACAAGCCAAAAAGTTAGAGAACCACGGCACTGGAGGGAGCAACAATAAGACCTCAAACCTTTTGCAATTTTAACAGGGAAAGATTTCTGTCATTATAGTGTTACCCATATGCCAAAAACTTAAATATACTGTGTTGTACTCATTTAAGATGGTCCACCATACACATGTGGAACAATGTGAAATAACAATAAAAACATGAAAGGCTTCAATCAGACTTTAATGTCAGCGAGTTTCATCTGAGACACACACACGCCCTTGGGCTCTGTGATGAAATTTAATGAAATCACTTTGAGGGGCAAAATGAGGATAGATTTCCCATTTCACTTTCAAGATGGAAATTTTACACACAATATGGTCTTGATATTCAAGTAAGTAGCAGTGGATTATAAAATGACCATCATGAAACTGCCCTGCTTTTAAAAAAGGTGTAATTCAAATTGATGTCCAGAGAGAGGCAGCAGTGTATGCTTTTCTAGAAGTGTAGGAGGAGAGGATAAGCACGAGTTCTCTCTCTGTGTGTTTGTGTGTGTGTGTGTGTGTGTGTGTGTGTGTGTGGGGGATGGAAGAACAGCACAAACAGCAGAATCTATCTACATTTTTTTTTTTGTCTCAGTGCCCGGTAGCTTCATGTTGATGTGAGTGACAGCTGTATTCAGCATGTGTACAGTTTATAGCCTGTGAGTCTCTGATTTTCAGTGTTCTGACACTTGAATGACACATGATAAATGTGCAAAGACCTTTTTAAAAATGGTTAATTAACACAAGTCCAGTCCAGGAACACTGTAGCTGGGATCCACAATGTTTACTACAGATTCAATCCTCAAAAAATCAAATTTTTAAAGCAAACTTAAAAGCTCTGCTACCTATTTGCATATGAAAAGATCAGTCTAACCATGACATAAACATAGTGTAAGCAAAAAGCAACCAACTGGCTGACATCTGCAAATAGCTGCTAGACTGTCTCAACAAACTCATGTCCTCTTGAAGTAGCTGATCTGGTGTGACTCGCTCAAAAGAATTTTCTCAAGTATAGAGCTATACAGTAAAGGAAGGTCTCAATACAGGTCAGGGTTCATGGTGCAAATAGGGGAAGCCCAGCAGGAGTCAAACCAGCAACTCACCAAAACATGATCTACCAGATCCATAATCTCCCATAGGTGTTCTGCTTGGTTGACATGACTGGTGACTAAGACTCACATAATTTTCAGACTTGTCAAGTCTACCAGAGCGGCTTTTTGTCCATGTTATTACAGTTATTACAACTCATGCCCCATGAAAAATAGGTTTAATTTTCCCACACTATGCAGTCACCTAACTGTAATAACTTCCCCTATTTGCACCATGAACCCTGACCTGTATTGAGACTTTCCTTTACTCGTAATTTAATTTAAATGATGATTTGAAGTTAAAGGATAAAGCTGTTGATTTTCTTCATTTTAATTATTGTCGAGAAACCATAAAAAGACAAAAACCAAGAATTGAACCTAGCAACAAATAGGGCTGTCACTTTTTATTTTGAAATTTGAACTTTCATTCGAACAAGAGAGAAACAATCAAATACTCATACTTCACCATCGCGAATGATTGATTCGATGGAAGTGCTTGTTCATTGGAATTCGTTCAAACTTGACCTTTTGAAAAATTTGCTATACCAACAAGTATTGTCTGTGTGACTAAATTACATTAATAGACCACACTCTTACACTGTCTAGTTCTAAGTGAAAAAAGTGACAGGCTGACAAAAAAGTTTTGTCTTATTACTGAATTTGTCAGAAAAATGCCAGCCTTATGCTTTAAAATAGAAAATCGTACTGTACTAATAGTGATAATCAAGCCAAAATTAAATGTTGAAAAGACAAAAGAAACCAAAAGGAAATTGGATATTGGAATGACAAATGGACAATACTGAAATGGCAATTTCAAAATGGAAAATTAAATTAAAACATTTTAAGTCTGGGTAAACACAAAAACAGGAATATTTTTTGTAGGGTATCTTATTCATGGTTTTTATGGTGATTTAAAGTCCAGTCTTATGTGACTATAAATTTTGCAAACTGCCACGTGAGTTACAAAACATAAGTTTAATTATTATTGATGTTGTTCGCTTGAAATAATGGTCAAATCCTGTTTATTGACCCATTGAGATCAATGGAGTACATTGAATCTGCTGCCCTCAGGACACTAGAAAAAGGTGTAGCTAGGATGGTGTAATATTTTTATCTACATCTCTGTGATGTCTTATAGACCTCGCTGGCCCACAGAGCACAGAGACCAGTGTTGAGGAGGATAGGATGTGACAGTATCCCTGGATCTGACTGTGCACCATGCTGGAGCTTCATGACACACTGCTATCTCTGTTGGTTGCTTTTAGTCACTCTCCCGTGCACATGCATGTGTGCACAAACACACACAAACGCCACACCAGCACTCACAGTTAACCACCCACTCATTTAGCTCTGCCTTCACAGTCAGCCTCGATTTGGTCTATTTTCAAATCAAATGAATGCCCCTATTAGAAACCAAACTCAGATCAGGATTGTGTCGTCCAATATGGAAGACAGGGGGATGTGGAAGGAGAGTGAAGGAGAAAGAGACAAACAAAGGGGTGAACTGGAAGTGACTGAGATTAGATAGAGGGAAAGCAAATGAGGTATCGGGCTGAGTGAAAGCGTGACAGCAGGAGACACGTTGAAAATGAGGATCAGTGAGAAGCAATGATCACACAAACCAGATAATCTGTCTACCACAACTATTCGCTAAGGACACTGCAGTCACAGCAAAGGAGGGATTTCTCTGGGTTAAAATAAACCCATCTGCCTGCCATCTTTACTATTCCCATAGAAACATGTGAGCCAGTTAGCCACCAACTTTGAGGTGGACAGGCATCCATTGCTGAAGGCGCCAAGGCCACGCATTCTTCACTTCCTTTGAAGTACCCCAATACTTAATCTCACAGCTAAATTGTTGGAAATGTAGGTCATGGCTCCAATTTTACTACAGTGGGGTAAGACTTAAAAGCCAGCCACAGCTCAATATATCAGTGCTTAGTCCCTCTTGCACCTTGACGCCAGAATAATCTTTCTATATTCATTTCTCATTTATCAGAAGAGTTTCTGGACATGCTTCGTGTTAAATTTCAATTATAAGCTGCCGCAGGTAAACAAAGGTGTTGGATTGGGGTCAAAACTATTTGTTGAAGCTGCTGATGAGAAGCCCAAAGAAGGACCAGTAATAGGAAGGAACGTTTGTGCAACTGAATGTTAAATAACTAGATTCAGACTTTTTCTCCTTCATCCTTTTCACAAAAATTAGCTTTTTTATTAGATCATAAATGTGTTACAATGTGCTTTTTTAAGTTTTTGTGGTCTTGTACAATATTTATATTTATTTACATATATTGAGTTTTTCCATTAATTTGCGTGCTTTAAACTTGCCAGCTGATAAAACCAATGTGAGCTCTGATTTTTAATTTTTCCAGCTGATTTTTAAAGGGATCCTAAATATGCACTTACATACATGATATTGTGCAAATAAACTGAGGCTAAAGCTATCCCACTCACATGCTTAGTATCCTCACCAGTTGATGATACATGTAGAAGAGATGAAAGTAAAGAAGCATTTTTGTATTGCAGTGTCATAGTATTATATTATGTGTGAGATCAGATCAGTCATTTCGTTCTAACATAACCTTGTTTGGGTGCTTAGCTTACATACCGTTTCGTTTCCTTTTGACTTTACAAGAGAGAAAAGTTATTTTAGGATAAGGACTTACCAATATGTTGGGTGAACGTAATGAACTTTCTTGGTTAACGTTGGCTGGGGTTGCTTGAGTGTAAACTTCCTTAAGTAAGAGAAATGGGTTTGGCAATTACAACACAGTGTTTCCTGAATGAGGCTGCAGGAACAGTGAGAAGTGTAAGGCTAGTGCTCTAAACCTGCATGAGAATGATCAGATGTTACTCATCAGCTGAGAGCCACTCAGAGGTGAATGAGCTGAGTTATGGTTAAGCCTGAATGAAACACTTGACGCCAAGCAGCATGAAAGGATGGTTTTAGTGGTCTGCCTGAACTAACGCTATGCTCCATTACTCTGAATCAGAATGAGACTCAGATAAGCTTCATTGTCCACAAAAGGAATTTGACTGCATTACATTATGTCAGGATGGAGGGTGAAAAGTGGTTAAAGACAGATGTTTTCTTTAACCACCTAGCAAACTCCATTGTGGAGCTGTATTCCCAGATGTAAATATGCAACTAAAACAATCTTTCTAACCTTGAAACCTGAAACAAGATTGCTTTACAAACATATTTAAGGATTGTAAGCGGTGTTAATGGAGTTAGTATGCACATACAAGACATGACTTCCGTTCTCAGTAGCTCAAAGCATATGGCAAGAAAAACAACACAGATATACGGTTAAACAAAGATAATAGTGCTAGACAAGCATAAACAAGTACATAAACAGCAACTTTGTACAGAAAAGCACCAGTAGTGAGATGAACCCCATTGTTCCAAAAGGTATTCTTTCATTCAGTGTTTTAATGATGGTGGTGGAGATCACTGTTGAAAATGTCGCTCCATAATCTCCCATAGGTGTTCTGCTTGGTTGAGATGACTGGTGACTGTGAAGCCGTATAAGACTTATATAATTTTCAGACTTGTCAAACCATTCAGTCATGACCCCTGGTGCCCTGTATGGAAGCATCAACATTCACTGTGTTTCTCTGCTCATTTACTCAGGTTTTTCCTCTTATTTGTCGCCCGTCTGTACATTTCTCAATAGAAAAGGATGTTTTGTGCAGTCCATGATGGTATGTACAGCTACAGCACAATGCAGGTTTATTGTACTTGACTGTAGTGGGACATCACGGCAAGTTTAACTGGGTGATCGCATGTGTGTTGAAAATATTATCCCTGTGTTGATAGTATACAAAAGCTCAGTTAATAGTCAAACCAACCATGCAGCTCAAGTTCAATACAGAATAGGACAAATACAAATGATATCCGATAAGTGACCTCTGTGAGAGTTCTCCCTACTGTAGTTGAAAAGAGAAACAGACAGAGAAGGGTTTGAAATGATTCTCAAAGTCTGTACCTTATCAGGCTCTCCATGACTTGCTTCTCCACAAGTCCCTGGGGTTCCCAGTGGGCACAAAGAAAGGGAAAGAAAGAGATGAACAGCATGCAGAATGAGTACCACTTTGGCTTGAACTAGAGAGCAGTGTGTGATTACCATTTTGAGGGCAGAGGAGTGTGTTAAAAGAAGTAAAGTGGCATAATCATTAGCCGGGCCTGACACGCACAAGAGGGCCAAGGTTAAAGCCTCAGCAGGGTTACAGCAGCTGCAGCTCCATATATGATAAAGACTTTAAGAAACCATTCAAGCATCACAAAGAAAAACTACACTCCTCTTCACTTCCAAAAGCTGAGCATGTTCTCCAAAGATGGATATTATAACTTCAGCTTCAGGGTCCTTCTAACAAGTGACTTCGTTTTTCAGCCAAGCAATTTATTTTTCATTAATCACAGAGCTTGAATTAGAATAACTGCTCCCATGTTAGACTTATTTCCAAGATCAAGTCTGTGCTGGAAAGGTTCAGTGCTATTTGTGTGAACTCAAATAATGCAATGATAAAATTAGATTACTGAAAACTAGGTCACTGTATCCATTCTGTTCATCTTGCCTGTATTTGAAAGCATACGTTGGTTAAGTAAACAGGGAGAGATGTGATGGGTCAAAACTGCCTGACCAAACAACCAGAACTGCCATGGAATATTTATTCTGGCAGCAAAGTTTGGCTAAATATTAACTGTCCATGATGGGAAAGCAAATGTGTCCCTGTTTATTTGGATTGAAGCAGATTTGTGTATATTTGTTATGCTCTGCCCATCCTCACCTTGCCTGGACAAAATCAGCGTGACCTTGACAGATGCCGCTTGACTCACCAAGTATTACTCATGTGCCATTTCAAATTACTCCACTTGCAAATATCTTAATTGGGGCTTAAGATGATGAAACAATACGCCAACGAAATAAATATAAAACTTCAATTACCCCATTCTAACCTCATGCCCATCTCCATTTCTCATTCCAGAACTCCAGTGCTCCAATTAGCTTCCCATAAAAGGCAACGCTTTATACGGCACCACAGTTTGATGCAAAGTCAACAACACTGGTAATAAGCTTCGACTGTCATTCACATAATATTAGAAAAGTGAATATCAATAGCCAGTATATTAAGCATTAATGGAACGTTAGATGTTTTGGGAAATGAGCTTATTCATTTTACCAGACATGAGAGCAGCATCCATCTTCTCATCTTACTCTTTGTAAGAAAGCAAATAAGAATATTTCCCAAAATGTTGAACTACTCATTTAACAACCCGCCTTGACAAGTTCAAGTACAAGGTCATTTTTGTCTTGCCATTGGTTTTGTACTCAAGAGATACCTTATTTTCAGTGACTACCCTCTGTACAAATAAAGGTTTTGATAAAACTGCTAATTTTCTTGATACAACTGTGAGTAATTGTATAAAGCTGTAATATGTTGGAAAAAACAGTTGCTCTGCCTCATGACATTTGAAAACTGTTCTTTTGCAATAGAAATATGGTAAATGGACTGCACAACAGTTTTCTACCTTAACAGTCTACCTTCTTTTGGAGTCATTTTTATGTTCAGCTGCAGAATGTAAATACATTCTTCACTCTTCCTTTAGCTCAGTTTTGGTCTTCACTGACTCCTGAGGGAAATATCTGCAATTTCTAGCTGCTAAATGCTCGACTGTGTTCATCAGGTAGTCGCAAACTTTGTCTGACAGCTTTTCGGTGCTGCACAGATAGTGAACCTTCTGTGTTTACACCTTTGTCAAGCAAGACTTTCCAGAGCTGAAGGAACAGCATGGTCACGGGATTGTTTTCTGTGGGTTTGACACTACAAACAACCCATTTTATATTACACAAAGTCACGTGATCCATTATGAACATATACATACTGATTAATGCAATTTTAAAACTCCCTTTTTTATTTTCAAATACAGTATGAACTTTTGGTATCACTGCTACTCTCAGCTTCTTGTATGTGTTTGTATGCAGCTCTAAATTGCAAGACCAGATGTCAAAAGTGTTCTATGGTTGCAATGTCTCTTCTCACTCAACTAGTATCTGAAGTAGCCACAAGTGAACTCCCACAACTCACTACTAAGAAGACCAAGGCCTTGTCCTGAAACTCTCTCTTAACCCATTTCCTTTGTCTGGATTTGTCCTTGATGTGGCCACAAAGACACAGCAGTGGGGAATTAATGTAACCCTGAATGTGATGCTAATCATTACCAAAAAAGTGACAGCAGCACACAAAGAGACCAACAAGGGTGTGAGAAGGACACTTTTGCATACTATCAACACTGGGATAACATCAAATGATGAGGGTGTCATGAATGAGTTTTTTTTTGTTGTTGTTGGGTTGTTGTTTTTTCTGCATAATTTAACTACTTGGATAAAGTTAAAAATGCACTGCATAAGACCTAAAATATTTTTCTTGTTACGCCTTACATATGGTGTCAACATAATGCATGTTATGCCACATTAAACTCATTTAGTCCTATTAATTTGTCCAGTAATGATTTTTTTCTAAATATAGTTGTCTTCTTTGTACTACAGCGTGGCTTTATGGTGAGCTACCTGTCTATTAAATCCATTTCACCCTGACAGGCTTGATTTATCGACGTCAAAACACATTAACATCATTTGCTTCTATTTCTATTCTGATGATTGTTTTTGCCCACCCTACTTAATTGCATGATCTCTTTATCCCTCTCTGCTGTTTCAATCAAAGACATTATGTCATTCAATGAAGTCCTTGCTGTTGCCTCAATTAATGATATTTTATTGTTTTTCATTTAGTATACATTTAGTATAAGCAAGTTTTCCTAGTAAGTAATGTCATTAACCATAATAAACACATTTTCAAATATACAGTCCTGGATTCTGAGATATTCAAGAACTACTTATTAACAATCAAAAAATGATGAGTTCCTGAATCGTTCCTCACTCGTTCCTGAGTAATGGCTCACAATTTTGTGTACCGTAATGTAAAGTGTCAGAATATTTTCTCAAGTTTTTGCAATAACGTGTTTAGAATCCTCCTGCATGTGGGATCTTTGCAATTCCTGTCCTGACTGGAATTGAAAGTGAAGCTCTGTGGCCATGTGCATGGCTACACAAGAGGCATTTGTTATCATGGAGACTGATTAGTTCTGATGAGTTCAGGGGGTTGCCATTATTACAATCTTAACCAATTTTGAATGCGTACAGTACTGAATCACACACAAACACACACACACACACACACACAAGCACACACATTGTTGATCTGACTGGATATGTCTCCCAGATATAAATATGCTCACAACAGAAGATTAGGCGAAGATGGGCTTTCACACATAATAACTGAGATTATCCTGCTGACTCCTCTGACGTCAGAACTACTGATCTCACAGGAAGTTGCACGATTCAACGTGACACCAATCAAAACATCAGGGGAGACAGGTGCCCACACTCAGATTACTCCTCTTCAATGAAAAATAAACCTCTCACAGTTAGCCTCTGTGCTTGTACAATAAACACCTCAGAGCTTGTTTATGATTCACAGGTTCACATAAACACATACTTAAAAATAAATACACATAAGATTTTACACCTTCCACTGGGGGTGGCCGATACCATAGCATTTGGTTTCAATCTGACACAAGGATCATTGATATCAATATTGGCATTGATATTTGTCATTATTAAAAGCCACTAATGTACTATCAGAGATAAATATGTCATGATTTATGTATGAGGTAACTGTACTATTACTGTAAAACGTCTGCTAATAGCTCAGGATTGTTTTTGCTTTAATCATTGAACTCACCCTGTCTATATTTGGGACAGGCCTGTAATTAATTTCCCACAAAACTCTTGCTTAGCAAAGATGGGAAATAGGATACTATCAAATGCTTTATTAAAACCAGTATGAATATTACATATTTACTTAATAAAAATTAGGCTATGGAATAACATATCAATTAAGAATCGTTCATTTGATGTAGCTTACAGAGACAACGCATCTAGGCCAACCTTATGCACAGAGAGAGAGAGAAAGAGAGAGAAACTCGCTTTGGCAACTTAAACATTCATGTATATTCCAATAAAGCATATTGAATAGCACTGAGAGAGAGAGAGAAAGCCCAGTATCAAAGTAGAGCCTAAGATGAAAGCCGAATGTTATCGAAGTTATTTCAGACTGGACCATCTTAATGAGACTTGCATTTATTTGTAAAAACATGTAGCCACACCAGGCCAGTAAAAGGAATGGGCATCTAATTGGGACTTGGTTTGAGGCCATTTCTAACAAAATAAAAAATGTTTAAACACAAAACAGTTTTTAATGGTAAATAAAAAATATTCACATCCTGTGAAGATACCTTACAATTACTGTTAAATAAAAAATAAATAGTCAACAGAAGTATGTAAATGTCAAACTCAGTGGCTTGTCGACTGTCAGAACACACTGTGAAGAATATAGGGTGGTGATGGTTCAGTGGACAAGACATGTGCCTTTGGTGTGAGAGACCCAGCTTCAATCCCTCACTGTGACCCATCCACTAATGTGTCCCTGAGCCAGTGGCGTGGGATGGGGTAAATTTTTGGGGAAGCCAAGTGAGAGGGGATGTCCTTTTTGGAGGGCAATTATCTAATGCATTGTGCTATTACAGTGCAGGGTATAATTTTACAAAAATGTAATCAAACTTTAAAGATGCGCACTTGCATCGGTTATCAATACACACGCTCAAAGTTGCATTTACCGAGACGTATGCTCTCTCTCTCTCTCTCTCTCACTCAGTCACTCTCTCTCACCCCAAATAACATACATACGGCTGCTTATGGTGCAGGTTAGGAATAAAAGAAGCATTCACAAGCTCAATCAGAAGACGATTTAAGAGTGCATAGTAGCAGTGGTGCATGTATTAAATAGGCCTAGATACTTGCCAAATGTTCATAACACAACATCACTGAAGACTAACAACCGTGTACCCGACCAACAGAGTACAGACAATTATTCAGGTAGCCTAACCTGGCCCAGTGCCCTGTGGCAGGTGCTGTCTGTGGTGCTCATTATCTATGTGTAAACAACCTCAGTAACTTCAACTGACTATTCATTCACAGCTAAATCCAGGCAAGCAAAACAAAACAAACAATATAACCACATTAAAAATCGCACAAATAGCTGCAGTTAAGAGAGAGAAGGAGGT
>NC_060153.1:5381216-5401591 GCF_021292245.1 Micropterus dolomieu | reverse complement strand
CTGCCAGTCAGTCAGAACTGAAGAAGTCCTTTGGATGAGGGACGAAACGTCTTCCAGTATCTTCAACCGAGTCCAGTTGCCCTTGACTTTAACCTTCGTTGGATAACTATGACCTGGATGACTGAGATTCTTCATAGATATTATTGGATAGGTTTAAAAAGAGTTTTAATCAGTAACAAGCTGGCTAGCTAACTGTTAGCAACAGATTGCTGTGCTAACAGCTGTGGTAACATTGGGCAAAGCTAAAAACAGGCTGATACACATTTTCCCGTTACCATCAGTTACACTACACAAACGTGAATTTCGTCTTACAGTCATAACATGTACGTTGTTTTGCATGTTAGAGCTTCCACGGTGACAGCATTATTGTCTCTGATGAGGACTGCACTCCAGAGCCAAGCAGAGACCGGGACAGGACTGGGGTCAAGTGGAGCAGAGGAGGGAGGATTGCCAGGGTCCTTAGGAAGAAGAGGCAGGACGGAGAGGACAAGGTACAAGCCCAGCAGCACATAAGTGCGTCGAGCTTCACACTCCAACAACGTCATATGGACAGGTGCATATATATACACACATATATATTTTAATATTAGTCTGTTATCTCCAAGGTGAACTTGTCTCAAAGTTTCTGTGGTGTTTCCCCCTAAGCCCTTTGGGTGTCAAAAATAAAATACTATATAAATGTAATCCACTATTGTTATTTAATTATTGTTTACTGATTACAACAACGAACTACAGCTCTGCTTCAGCCATCTGTGTCATGTACATTGACGTGGTGTGTAATGTGGACACAGAAGTCCTGTTAGGGAACAACAATCCTCTGTTCAATAAAAATATATAATTATGTTGATGAATGTTCTGTCCTATTACACCAATCTTTCCAATTTGGGGTTCTAACAACTATTCTTTTACAGGCCAGAATCTGAGGACTGTCGACAACATCCAGATTACTGTATTTCCATGCACCACACATAGCTGATCTTCCAGACCCAGGACAGAGTAACAGACAGTTCAGTCAGGCAGCATACAGACAGTTTGTAGTGTGGCCATGTGGAGCACTTAGACACAGTCGTGATACTGAGTTGGAGTTTCTGGAAGAAATGCAACTGCTATCCTGATCCACCAGGACAATACAGAGTTTAATCCTAGCAGGGTGTAAGATGTAATGTCATTAACTGACACACAAATAATTCCATCCACTCTGTGGATGAATACCTGTACATTGTATTTTCTCTACCCTCCTGGGAATAAAACAAAGGATATTTTTCCCTGTTCTGGATATTTTCATTCTTTTTTAAATAATATTAAAAAATGATAAATGCCTTTTCTTTACACTTGCAGCATAAACAATCAAGCAACTACATTTTTCTTGTTTCATTCTTTTTTAAATAAAATATTGAAAATGATAAATGTTTTTTCTTTACACTTGCAGCATAAACAATCAAGCAACTACATTTATGTTTTATGTCTCAAATAATGACATCCAAATGTGGTGTAACACTTGTTTATTATATACTATGTAGCATGACTACTTTTGATCTAATACATTTGAGAATTAATACAAAATGTTTATGAATTTTTAATATTCAGAGAATATTAATTCATAAATCTCTCGCGGGGCACCACCCGAGATTCCGTTCGCCCAGGGTCTCGTGATTCCCTGGGTATGGTTAATAACGTTAATTAGACAATTATTCACTTGTGATCAGTTAGTTAATCGCTCAATTATCTTAAATCAGTCAGTCAGTCTCATATCGAAGGGGTAAATTCTCATGACAGGGACTTGGAGTTAGGCAACACACACACACACACACACACACACACACACACACCATTCCTTTCATTACAGTGAACTTTATTAACTAACTAAGGTGACTAAACGCGGTTACATATACATCAAAGAAATAAACAATGACTAAACAATGAGAATGTGGGGTTCTATTGTGGGGAGCATTTGACTCATACAGCGGAAGAGAACTAATGAAAGTAGTTAGATGATACTAACTCTAAGGACTAAGGATAATGGATTAACAGACTATTGGACATCACTGATCACAGAATGTCTTGTTTTGCCTTACTGTGGGTCGGCGGCCTGCCTTGGCTGGTTGCACGGGTCCCCATGCTAGCTGCCCGATTCCTAGCTTTCTGCTAGGGAATCTTCCGAGGGTTCTCCGTGTCTTGAATGAAGAAAAACCCTCAAGTGTTGACCGTCCTCTGTCCGGCAATGAGGCTGTTCTGTTTGGATGTCCTTGGGTTACTGCTGGCGGGCCACGTGGCTGGGTCCGCTGTTGTTGGGATTAGCTCGACGAATAAAGCTTAAAAAGAACTTGGTCGTTCTTCAATTAAACTAGTGTAACTTAACGGACTGATAACTTAACAAAACAAAACCAAAGAAAATAAAATGCAAGTAAAGTTGCTGGAAACGAGGGAGAAATCGAGGCCTTCGCTGCGGGTTGAACTTCTTAGGGCGTTGCCGGGAGAGGGAGCACACTGCTCTTGTGCCGAAGCGCAGTTGAACAACAAGAACAAGAGAGAGCGAGACAACGTGGATCGCTGCTTTTGTCTGTTGGGGCGTGGTTCCAAGAGGGCAGTCCTTTGTTCCCCTGAGGGACTGTCTTTTCTTTAACTTTTTTACTTTTACGTCTAATCAGAAATCTATTTGCGTGTATTGTAATCAAATATCTTCCCACAATGAAACCTTAATTGTCAAACGGTTGTACCGTTCTTAGTTTTAAGCACTTGATAAAAAGGAAAACAATTGTCAGTAGTTAGACCTTAAAAGGTTAGCATTTCATAGGAATCACATCAGATGAGAGGAACTTAACTAGCTTTCTGGATATATTGGCTGTTACATGTTCTTAGAGAATATAAGCAAGATACACGAATGGCATTAGATTATGGATAGGTAATAACAGAGTGACATCTATACATTAAACGGCATTTCAGACGATGGCCTGTAATACTTATTTTGTCCACTTGGGGGAGCTCAGGTTACATGATGATAGCTTTGATTAACCCTAAAACAATCAAGGAAGTGTCAGAAAGTGTTGGGAACAAAGCATTGATAACATAAAATGAATAAAGGTCAGGGATCCTTGCTGAAAATTAAACACGGCAAAATTAACTTGTTTAGATTCTTTTCAACAACAAATAACACCATGGTAACATAACTACTCAAATGGAGTGGAGAGACCTAATTAGGTAACTCCTCACAAATTTACATCTGGCTGTGAAAGGAGAATATCCTTTGATGTGAGGTAATTAAACAAAGAGGGAGGTCAGTTGCCATGGTTACGTGTGTGTGTGTTGCCCTCTCTTAAGAAGAGTTCCGATAGGCTGTTCAGGAGAAGCTAATCTCTGTTTAGTGTTTCTTTGTCAGCCACCAAGCGTTATCTGGCTGCGGCATCAGAGGTGGCAAGTTTTATGATCGAACTGCCCAGAAACAGCACTTAGGGAAAGCAACCTTTCACCTCTTCCTTTGTGTCTGTTGAGGGTTGATATCTCAAAACCCCCTCCTTTTCTTTCTCACAGGGAGAGAGAAAGAATTTGGAGTAGTCCAAATTTATTTGATATAAAATGCACAAATCCACACTTTTTGTTCACAACAACTACTAAAACTACAACCTATATCACAAATAGATCATTTTTAAACATTATTGAAAATAAGTATACAGGAAGAAAGACAAGTCCAGAGGTATCTTGACTGATTATGAAGACAGTTCAGACTTTACTCGTAGCATTGTACTGTTGCTGTGGAGATGATTTAATATATCACAATCACCTCTCTGACAGGATTACCACATTTCAAAACCAACCATATTACTTTCTGTTGTACGTTTTGCTGTATCTAGCAACACAGTCGGGGCAGGGACACCTGACTGAACCCCATGTTGATGGGAATCATCAAGTCTCCTGGTTCTGCTTCTAGACAGCTCCTCAGTAGTAAATAACCGTCAGAGGAGGAAGAGGAGGATGGCACTCTGAGGTCTGCGATGTAACTGTAGTCCTCCACCTTCAATGAGTACAAGCTCCACTTCCTGGACTTTTTGTACACCTTGCTGTACCTGATAACACAGCTAAGCTATCAGCTTAGTAAAAAGTTTGTAATACCTGACATTGTTCTCTTATAGAGTGATTCCACATAAAATGCAATCACAACAATAAATCAATAAATCATTTTTTTGACTCCACTTATATTGAGTAAAATGCATAAGAGTAATAAAAATGTAACATACTGAATTGTGTCATCACCTTTTCTCCTGGCTGGACTGTGGACATGGTGGTTGTAATCCAGGCCATCCAGCATGGTCCGATCAGCGTATACTGGTGAGAAGTACAGGTCTATGAAAGACTCAAACCTGGAGGTAACCTGAGGGCACTGTAGAAATAAAACATACAGTAATTTTTACTTCTGGAAAAATAAATTGTGGCATAACAGCACCAATTGCAGTAAAACATTTTCACACAGTAGGTTTAGCTATGTATAATGTCAAACTATATAATAAGTAGCTTATAGACCAGAAACGCAGATACTTGGAGACCTTTAGCCATCATTGTTTATGTATACTAACGTTGACATGTCTTTCTCATAACTACAAGAACACAAAGCTACATCGCCACATTTGTAAAAGAGTAACATACAGTCAAACAACGCTTGCAGACACAAAATAATCACACAAATACATTAGACACAAGGTAACGATAACGCTAGGTGTAAACAGCATAAAAATAAACCTAGGTGATGAATAACTAAGCCGGTGCCGTCTACACCTACATTGTCTTACCTAATGTTAGCGTCGGTAAACAGCTCTCAGCCAACTCAGCTGCAGTTATATATAATTCTTTATCTCTACTGTGGCTCGCTCCACCAGCCTGCACTCGTAGCTGCCGTTAGCTGTATGCTAAGTAGGTAGCTACGTTGGCTAGCGATGAAAGTAACAAATTACCATCAAAATGATAAAATCCAGATTACCTGTCCAGCAGAAATAAAGCGACCACGGTGTAACTTTTCAGCCCCTTGGGATACCTCAGTTGTCACCATCGTTGAAAAGCCACGCAGGTATTGCCTCCAGTCTGACCACTTCGCTCGTCAGGTCTGAGAGCTGACCAGGTGCGCGCATGTGGGCAGCTTCTGTAGCAGCAGGGCTGGTAGCCATGGCAGCGAGGGAGAGTGACAGTCACCCAGCCAATCATTACATTCAGTCCGATTGGAACGAGTGGCTGTGTTTACTGCAGCCCTGAGAGGACTACGGACGGCTGATTTTTATACTCTCTTTTTCAGAGCACCTAACTTTTTAATATGCATTGGTGTATATAGACAGTTTCAACAAATATGACAAAAAGTGTTTTAGAAACAACTTGCCTACCCTGCCTTTAAGTAATCAATTTCCTACCTTCAAAGAAGCCATTGGTTTCCAGTCATTTCACTGCACTATGCAAATCAAGTTGCAGAGACTAGAAACTTCCTTCACATAAGCAATCCATCTCAGTACACACTTTATGGCCTTCCTTTTCTTGTCAAACTTGCAATAAGGTCTCATGCTGACGAAGAAGTGTTCAAGGCCCATTTCAAACGTGTCCTTGCATTCAAGTTCATCCATTACCACATGACAATAAAGCAAAAAAAATATAAAGTTATCAAAATGTTCATCTGATGGATTATCTATCTCAAGTATGTTTCATATCTGTGGTGGCTTATGCAGTCAGTAGAATCAATGTAAATCTTCCATGATGATAAAAAAAAAATCAATAGTATTTCAGATACATCCAACTCATACAATATCACAACAGTGAGGACCAAACAAAATAAATACAAGTGTGTGTTTTGTTAAGGTTTATGTCTTTCTTTGTTCAAATAACTGCTAATACATAAAAGTGTAAGCGTATCATTTCTGCTGTAAATGCTGACTGACAGAATATATTATTTTCTCAATAAGATATGGAGGACATGGTTTTTTTTGGTGTTTTTTACCTTCTAATCAGCCTGCTGTGACGTGATGTGAGGTGATGTGAAATGAAATCGACTAAGCCATGATGTCATGATTAGTGTGTGGAAATCAGCTCAGCCTGTCAATCATCTTGCCATCACAGCACCCATCAAAGCCCCAGAGAAATGAAAGCCAAGGGCACAGTGATAAGTCTGACAGAGGGAAAAAAGGTGGGGGCAGGGAGGAAAATCTAAATTCATGAATATAAGTAGAAACTGAACTATGTATATTATACAAAGAAAGAACATTACAGAAAATCCAGAAAAATGTGTTTGCAGTAATGGCAAGTGAAAAATATAGCGATTACTAGTGAAAACTCAAAATCTTTGGGACTTATTATATTGTCAGTCACACTGGGCTTTAGCTCCTAATCTAATCCCAAATAGAACCCTAAATCCAGTTATCTTTATTCCTCTGCTCACTCACTAATGAGTCCACTAAGGGCCGGCATACATACTGCTGACAGAAATCTTTAGCACTGAATGCTGATGTCCAGTTAATCTAATTTCTCCGATGGCGTCACAATGTACCTGTCAATGGGTAATTTGAATGGCATGTGATGAAACAAAAGATCTACTTTTCTATACAAATGTACTGAGTGCAATGTTTTTGCCCCAAGTGCTGTGTGCTTCCCTGGGTGCATGCTGTTTCTTACATGGGCAGCCCCAGTGGAAGACAAAAACCTAACTCAGCATTAGCTCCATGTTCTTGATGCAAGGTGACACAGGCATCAAGTGGGATGACACAATGTGACACTGCACTTCCAAATGGTTGAGAGCGTTGAGAGTAATGTTGGGCAAAAGGAGAGGCATCTAAATGTGTCACTGTGTTTAGATTGCCTTGGGTCTCCCCTATATCGTTCCCTTATGCCTTTTTATGTCTTAGAGTACAGATCTAATTGAATGTCCTTGTCGTCAGAAATTGCAAGATTTTCATTGATTCTTCTTTAACTGTTAGTGTAAAATGTGTTTGCTTCATTTTTGTTTCAAACAAATAACACAAAAATGCAGACACCTTGTGGTTATATAGATCCCCCCTTTGTTCATTTAGTCCAATTTCACGCAGGCTACAGCATATAAAGACTTTCTATGCTTTACCACTCTATTGTGTACAGCATCGCACTGAAAATAAGCATTTATTGGCTTGGCCAATCCCAACAAGCCTAGCTTTTTCAAAACAATGCAAAATTTAGAAGACCACTCCACTCATGACCTCATCTCAGACCTCTTCTCTCTGTAAAGGATTGTTAGGTGTCAAAAAGATGATCTCCATCCTTTCAGCTATATCTGCCAGCGGCTTGCTGTCTCTACTTCCTCACTATGCAACGGTTAGTTAAAGCGAGTTATCCATCCCCTGCTGTTGACTACCATAGTTCAGAATAATTGGCAGATTGACACAAAGCAGAGCTTTCCCACATTTATTTAAGGAAGCCCTAAAAACTATAGTGTCTACTACTATCAGAGATCAGACCAGAGAACAGAATTGCATTAATAAAAAAAAATTTGTATAGCTGTATAGCTTACGTGGCTAAGGTTGTTTAAAAAATATAATGCCAGCAAAACAACAAAGCCTCCTTAGCCTGGTTCCATATGCCTGAATTGATGCCCACATCGAATGGGTCTGGTGTAGCAGCCATCTATGGCTCTTTCCCCTGGTTGACAGGTGGAATTACAATATGTGATGTAATTTTTCTTACTTATCAAGGTAGCTACCTAGCTACATTGGTTGATATCAACATAGCTGTACAAGTTATTGAAAGTTAACTTACAGAAATAACAACTCTTAATCAACTTTTATCAACATATTGGATTTATCAATGTGAAAAACCTCTGCGAACAAACCACTGCGCCTACGATCTTCAGACATCTATTCACTGTGGTACTCTGCTACCTCCCATTTATTCTTTCACTGCGTCTCTCCTGTACTTGTGTAATTTTATCTACCCATCTGTGGTTCTTGTCTGTGTGAGTGTATAGTGCGAATGTTTGGGAATTGGGTGGGTACTTTATGTTGTTAACATGTAAGTATTTAGGCTATGACTGCCTTTTATTGCTGTCTCCATCTCTTAAACTAAGAGATGTTCAAGTCTATGCGAAACTCCAATAAAGAAATTTGAAATAAGAACCACCACTGCAGCTTCCATGTCAATTGACGAAATTATATTAGCGGGATGGATTCTTCGCTCACTACCGAAGCCAAAAAAAAGGAACTATGTCAGGCTAAATGAATGAAGTGAAACGAAAAAGCGGTATGAAGATAAGCAGTATTTTTTAAGACAGATATTATTCAAATATGTGAATGCTTGTATCTAAGCTCTAAATACCTTCCTTATCACCTTACTTAATTGCTTAAAACTTAATCTGTCTGTCCTGATGGTTTTCTTGAGGGTTTCTTCTTCGGCAGGTACAGTAAGTCTTTCCTGTGACATTTACAAGTGGCATTCTTAGGTACAGGGAACACAGGAAATTGCAGAGAGTGGCAGATGAGGGTAGATTGGCCGCTGTTGGCCGCTGTGAGCGCTACCTGTTTCCCACATTGCTACCCGGTTCTATTCCCTGTAGCTTGTTTGACACACATTTCGACAAACACAATTGGCAATGTTTGAGGGCGGGAAGCCAGTGAGGGATCACATCCTTGTCATTTCTAAAGCAACTCCTACTGGTTGTTTGGGGCACCTACACCGAGGGTGGTGGGATCTGTGGGTGATGCCGTGAACATTTGCGTGAGTGTGTTTAGTGGGGTCAGCCGATATAAAACTAGGATATTTATATTGCATTTCAGATGTTTGTGAGCGGTCAGGTGGAACAGTGCTTTAACGGCATCAGAGTGTTAGTACATTCTCTGCAGCATGTTGTGGCCTATACAATATTGCTATAGGTCATGGATGTAACAGTGACGTCACAGGAGAAAGAGCAGCAGACATGCATGTGCCATATGAAGGTGGAGGGTGACACAGATATGCAAGACGCACCGGATGACCCAGGTACTTAATTTGTATTCCCTCGTTGAAAAGACAGTAAACCAAATGCATTCAAGTTGTGTTTGAACATTTATTTACACAAACACTACGTATTGCAGCGGGGTTGGTAGTGCAATACAAATTAAAATTATATATATATAAAAATAATTGACGTGCGATAGACGTAGTGCAATAGACGACATGCTAGTTGGGGTGTTGTGAACATGAGGGGCGCAGTCAGTCGGCTTTTCTGCAGGCTCTGCCATGCATTTTACATTTACACTTACAGTGACCATCCCTGTGTGAATTACACTGTTCATCCTAATAAGAAAAGGTAAAGCATCCTTCTCAGGCAGGTCATGCGTTTATCGCAAACCCACCTTTGCTTGAGGTTGAGGAAGGGCTGACTGCTATTATCCCTACACTGACACACTCCTCTTCAGTCTTTAACCTCCTGTCCTTGATGTAGGCGTGACAATGGTTGGCTCCTCAGAGGAAGTGTATTGTATTCAAAGTTACAAATGACATAACAATGGCTTCTCTAACCCAAAGCCTTTTTTACCTTACAATTAAAACATTGTCATTTCTCTCTTTTACACATTTAAATTCTCATAAGATTTCTATGAACATTAACTTCATTCTCATGACAATTGGGCAATACATAAGGTCAAAGAAACAAGTCATTCCAATTAAAAGAAAATTGCCCTTCAGTACAACACATGTAAGTTAAGTGCAGCAGGAAACGGAAAGATAAAGTCTGTCATTGTATTGACCCATATGTATTGCCGTATTATCTCTCTAGAGCAAGGTGCTAGACAAATGACCAGAAACTGCTTGTACAGTCTGTTTGGAAAGTCAAATCATTATGTCCCACACCGATGGAAAAAAAATCCACGGCACTTAAATTATCTTAACAGCATTAAAAAGACAGCTCCTGGATGAAGATCAATAGCATGCACACCAGCAACTCCAACAGCAGAAAATGTCTGGTGAAGGAGACATGCAAAGAAAAAAAAAAAAAAATTCTCAATCCTCTGCACTGGCTCAAAGGGATGCTGTCTGTAGTCTAGTAGGAACACAAAAATGAAGCCTGCAGTTCCAACAAAAATATGCTTGTCCTGCAGTGACATTTTAATGTAAACAAAACATTGTTGATTGAGGATTCTTATTGTCAGGTACCGTAGTAGTAATTATATGCATAGGTGATTTTGGTTGTCTTGAAAAAGACTAGTTACAGATTAATCAGTATGATTGAAATGATCAGTTTGCTCCTCAGTCCATCTCTTCAGCCACACTCTCTCATCCCCGGCCCTCTGCACTGCTCTCTGTCCCTATCTCTATCCCCGCTCACATCTCCCAAGCCATGTCCATTCCTCCAGCTCCCCAGACCTGCCATCTTCAAGTTTTCCACCAGATGCCCTTCATTTTCCCATCACATGACTGCCCCACCCATCTACACACCTGTTCCCACTTCTCTCATTACATCAAAATGTAGCAAAATGTCTTTTTCAACAGAAACGATGTTGTGTACGCAAGTGCACTGCATTTCCCTGCCTTTTCAACACTGTTGTGTTTAGAAACTTGTCGCAGCTGACTGGGTAACACCTGTGACATGTCCACCAAACAGAAGAAAACATACCTCAAAGCCCGTTGCAGAATGTTGCAAGGAAACATGTTGTTCAATCCGAAAACGTTGCAAACCAGTGCAAAACATTTTGAGACTGAACTCGCCAATGGCATACTCCAACCACTTCTCACCTGCAACTCATTCCCTCATCAGCCATTCACAATGTAGCGGTCAATTTCATTGTTCTCTGCAAGTGTGTTCCCTTGTTTGTGTTATTAATGTCATTGATTGGCATCTACTTTGTCTGTGCATTTGGGTCCTATCTCCTGTATTCCTATTACCCTGCTTGCACCCACTGTGACCGAACTTGCAAAATTATCATTCATGTTCCAATTTTGCCTCATTGTGAGTGCATATGCATGTTAAATGTTATTTCCATAGACCACATAATGAGTAATGCCATAAATGTTAGATATAAACACTCTTTTGAGTAGAGGTTCATAGTGATCTGTAACACTCTGTTTTATGTGTGGTAAATGTCAGTGGTGTTCAGTGAATCTTCACATGTAATTAATTTAAATTATGAGGGTCATTATGTCACAAATTTACTGAATCTCAAGGGAATTCATACTGTTTCTATTTATTTTAATGGGAGGAATGTTTATTTGTCTTTATCAGTCTATTTACTTCCTTTTTCCGATGCTGTGGATTGACTGGTAAATTATGACTTTCTTAAGACACTGTGTTCAAGAGGAAGAGATCAGAAGACATAATACTACAGACTCAAACTACACCATTCCCCATTTTTAAAAATGACAGTGGTCAAACTTTAAATTTGGAAAAGTCACACTCCTCATTTTAGTACAGAAACACCAAAAGTGTAATTTCTATTTAAAACAACACACTCTCTCACATACAAAGTCAATTGTGTTGCATGATGAAGAACAATCTTTAGAACGTGTCTTTAGGAAAGAGGTTTGAGAGAATTAGTAATTGCCCGGGCCTTTCTGTGTGGAGTTTGCATGTTCTCCCTGTGTCTGTGTGGGTTCTCTCCAGGTGCTCTGGCTTCCTCCAACTATCCAAAGACATGCAGGCTAGGTTAATTGGTGTCTCTAAATTGCCCTTAGGCGTGAATGTGAGTGGCTGTCTGTCTATGTGTGGCCCTGCGATGGACTGGCGACCTGTCCAGGATGTACCCCGCCTTTTGCCCAATGTCAGCTGGGATAGGCTCCAGCCCCCCGCGACCCTGTACACAGGATAAGCGGTTGACAATGGATGAATTCTACCAATGAACAGCATTGCATAATTGATTGCACAGCTCACTAGTTGCTGTGCAATCAATTTGTGCCAAACTTCTCTAAACAAATTTACATATTAACAACTGGTCAGATGACTATGTGAAATGGGTCACTCGCAGTGACGAACCCCCAGAGGATTATAGCATCTCAACTTCATAGTGTGGTTTTACTTTTTTGGTTTCCTCCCATCGTTCTCATCAAGCTTGTTTCCAGCCACAGCAGGCAGCTGTTTTCATTGGATGTAGCATGTAAATCATCTAATGACAACATCAAAAAAAAAACACTATGAAGAGTGGGTTTTGGCACTGTGTATTTTTTAACTATCATCTGACAGATGTTCTTTTATTATATCCTTTTTAATAGTTTCACAGTCCTGACATGTGAACTTCTATTAATGATTGTTTTCCACAGTATTAAAACAAATGTGTCTGTGAAAATAAACAATTAAAAGAACTTTTCTTGAGTACACAGTTCACATTATTTGTTTTTCTAGTGGATGGGAGTAAAGGTAGGCAGCAGATGTTTGTTGATCTAGCTCTAGCTGAATGTTGAAGTATTTTGGTGCTGAAAGGGGATGAAAAGAAGAGTCGCGAGAAAAAGAGATAAAGATGTATTACATATTTGGATCCAAGCTCTGAGCCTAGTTCATTATTCCCAAACAAAGCCACAAAGAAGAAAATACAAACACTGTGATCCACTATATTACAGTGTGTGAGATTACGTGAGAGCATCTGTTTGCTATTAACCATTTAACCACTGAATTTTTCTTTCATCTAAAACTGAAGTTAAATTTCTTTTTGTCTGTCAGTGCCGTTTTTTATGTCATACAAACATTTGATCTCAAGACCAGCAACTAAATTATTTTCTGGGTCGAGTAGAAGACCATTGATCTATATGTGTGGATGATGACATTTGTTTGTTTGGATGTTATATATTGCCAATTATCTCTGTGAAGTGTGCAGTTGCCCCTAAATTGTCCTTAGGTGTGAGTGTGAGCATGAGTGGTTGTTTGTATGTGTGTGGCCCTGCGATGGACTGGTGACCTGTCCAGGGTGTACCCCGCCTTTTGCCCAATGTCGGATAAGCGTTTGACGATAGATTGATGGATGAAGTGTGCAGTTGCACTCCATCTGTAAATAAGAAACTCACATTAATTTTTTTGTTGAAATGAAAATTGATTGAGTACTTTTATTCAATCAATACTTCATTTACACAGCAACTTCCTATGAGAAATGCAGGTCACATCTGAGCTTGTTGAGAATGTTATTCATGCGTCTCATTTCTACGTGCCTATTTATATGATCTAGATGCATCTCCAAGTTAGTGTGATACTAAATGAAGCAAGACCAAAATTGAAATACAAAAAATTTAAAACAAAAAAGGACAAAGACACAGGGGACTAGTGTACAATGAAAGTCCACTCCAACTAGCATGATAAGAAAAAGCACGTAAAGAGGAAGTTGGGATGGTGGGGGGAGCTTCAGCAGAAAACAGCATTGTCATGAGCCTGTCCACTGAGTAATAGTGTCATGTAATAATGACTTATGCAAGCTAGACTTCAGAGCTCTTCCTACTACACTATGCTTCATTTTTTTCCTTTTACATTGGAGAACTTGTTGGTCTAAGACGCATCTGCGTAAGTAGAAAATGTTTAAACTTAAGCCAGAACTACAACTTACCCTGCACTGTGCAACTTCATTTCTTAATTGTACATGGACAAGAGAATAAACAGACAGCAGTCAAATTCCTGCACACTAAGGCTATGTTCAGACTGCAGGCCTTAATGCTCGATTCAGATTTTTTTCCCAGATCCGATTTTTTTGTTTGACAGTTCACAATGTTGATTAAATGTGGCCCATATCAGACTCCAGTGTGTACTGTCTGTGGCCTGAAAGTGATCCGCATGCCCAGAAGAATAACACGACGTCACACGCAGCACACTGTTGCAGGCTACTAGGGGGGGTAGCTCCGCTTTAATCTTGAGAAGCTGCAGAGCTGTAGTCTCTTTTCATTCAACTTACTTAAAAACGATAAAATATTCTTTATGTGGTTCATCAACGGTGATAATTTATCCGAAAGTACCGCAAGGTGCAGACAGCTCGGCACAACACCAGTGAAGCTGGAGCTCCGTTTCTTCAGCAAATGTTCCTCCACTGCCACTGCACACATACATGCTACGTTTACACATGCGCACTGATGACCCAGGGTTAGGGTTACAATTTTTATTATGTTTCAAATTTTATTCACGCACTTCAAAAACATTTATTAAAAAGTTTCATTCTTTTTACATTTTTATATACAGCATTAAACATTGAAATGTAGATTGTAATAGGCTGTATATTAACTTATTGGTAGAAAACTGGTAGTTCTATGTAAAATCAGATGTTGAGCACCCCCATATCGCCAAAATGGCATGATCCTTGCTTCGCTGCGAAGCTTCCACTGTGAGATTGACAGTCGAATCAGGCGGGAGAGTCCCGTTTTTCAGTATCCTCTCACAGGTTACATTTCTCCCAATTATGTGTTTACTTCTGTTCTTTTCTGTACAGTTTCTGGCGCTGTACAACACATCTGCCCCACAACTCACTCCCTCTCTCTCTCTCCCCACTGTGTCTACTCGGACAAATGGCATGCACATAACAAATAAGAGAGCTTGCGGTCTGGTGGATTTCAGGTGTAAGAAAGGGAATTTTTGAACAGATAATAGCAAGGTAGAGGAGGAAGAGAGCCACATGTATAATAATGGCTTTTGTGTGTCTGTGACAACAGCTGCTCTAGATGTCTATGAAGATTCTAAGTCATCCAGGTCATAGTTATCCAACGAAGGTTAAAATCAAGGGCAACTGGACTTGGTTGAAGATACTGGAACTTTTCGTATCTTCAACCAAGTCCAGTTGCCCTTGATTTTAACCTTCGTTGGATGAGCTGCTCTAGAGTGACGTCAAAGTCACATCAATTCCGACCTGAGTGTCCAGACTGAGGTCGCATTTGGACCACATATGGAAGTGGCCTAGTTCCGAACTGGAAAAGATCAGATTCCATGTGACTTGGCCTGTTCACACTGTCATAAAAACCTCAGATCTAAGTCACATATGGGCAAAAAAATCAGATTTGGGTCACATTGGCCTGCAGTCTGAACGTGGCCTAGGTGAGGTTAAGATTCTCTTGTTCTGAGACAACCTGAAGCCTTTTGGAGGGCAATTATCTAATGCATTGTGCTATTACAGTGCAGGGTATAATTTTACACAAAATTGAATCAAGCTTTAAAGATGCGCACTTGCATCTGTTATCAATACACACACTCAAAGTTGCATTTACCGAGACGTATGCTCTCTCTCTCTCTCTCTCACTCAGTCACTCTCTCTCACCCCAAATAACATACATACAGCTGCTTATGGTGCAGGTTAGGAATAAAAGAAGCATTCACAAGCTCAATCAGAAGACGATTTAAGAGTGCATAGTAGCAGTGGTGCATGTATTAAATAGGCCTAGATACTTGCCAAATGTTCATAACACAACATCACTAAAGACTAACAACCGTGTACCCGACCAACAGAGTACAGACAATTATTCAGGTAGCCTAACCTGGCCCAGTGCCCTGTGGCAGGTGCTGTCTGTGGTGCTCATTATCTATGTGTAAACAACCTCAGTAAAAACAATAGGGTTACTTCAACTGACTCTGATTCATTCACAGCTAAATCCAGGCAAGCAAAACAAAACAAACAATATAACCACATTAAAAATCGCACAAATAGCTGCAGTTAAGAGAGAGAAGGAGGTTTCACTCACCCTATCTGAAAAGGAAGGGCATTCTCCTGTCTGTCATGGTGGCGAAGTGGTCAATAACCAAGTTATAGAATTTCCCACTGGCTTTTCGTCCTCTGCAACAACAGAGTGAGTTGAAGTTTGGCGCTACTAGCTAGCCACACTGTACGGATCTAGTTTTCCTCATTGAACGTCCAAAACCCCTTTTTCCTCTCCAGGCCAGCTCCAGTTTTGGCGTTGGTCTTCCGTCAGATTTAATCTTCAGTTGCTGCTGTAGTGGTAGTTTAGTAAAACTATTTATTATAACTAAAAACTCCAAATGTCCACCCTCCATATCTGCACCAGCTAAAGTTGCTAACAGCTCCCGCTATTTCATCTGAATGATGTTGATCGCATGCTGTGATTTGATTGGCGTGAAGCTTCCCTTGGCATCAATCTGACTAATCACAGTTAGGCAGTGGCATGACAGTGGCCTCATCTGATTGGTTAATCATTAAATACTTTTTCACAAAGGGATGCCAACTCTGCCTAGCTTCCTCGCGTAGTCAGACTGAAGGCCAGTCTACGGTGGTGCAATGTAGTGTTTCACCACAAATCTAACGCATAGCATTTAGTGGGGCGCTGTTTCAATTATTGTAAGATAGTGAGAAATGGGGAAGAGATGACTGCAACAGCTTATTAGATTTATTGAAACTATAAATAGAGTCAGATAAAAACAGGGGAAGCCTGGCTTCCCTTGGCTTCTGGGAGAAAACGCCACTGGGTACTCGACTGCTCCAGAGCAATGTAATGTCCATGTCCTTTTAACTGACATGTCCATGCCTCAGAATGTATCATGAAAATTCTTATGTACAAGTTTGAAAGTAGAATGTGAGATGTCACCTAGCAAGGTGCACAAGCTATCTAATTTAGTTAGCATATTAAGGGAAGTAGCTGATGCAGTGTTAACTTTGTGAGTGACTGAGGGGTATGTGGTGAGAACTTGTTCCTAAGATACATTTTTTCGTGTGATAAACAATAATAAGGCAGGCCACATCAAGCTATGTAGCTAATGTGTAATTTAACTTAGTCATCCTTAGCTAATGTCAGCTGCATACAGCTCCTGACATTAAAGCTACTACCGCTCCCTCATTTGTGTGACAGCACTAGCCTTGACATGTGACAGCAAAGACTGGTGATCGAGTAATGCACCTCCACATCTATGAAAAATGAACATATTAAATTTGTTGCTCTCTATGGCCATAGGCACATGGCACGTTATTTTAAGAGTGCTAATTCTGAGTTTGAATACATAGTTGCAGATCAAATATGAAGTATCAATATGGAAGACAAGAGTCAAACAGAAAACCTATTGTAAAACATGGAAAAGAGTGTACAATAAAGTTGATTTCAGCTCTTTGTGTTTGTATGTGGGTGTTTGATCATGTTCCACATTTATCATGTGTCATGTAGTATGGGGCACTGGTCTTGGTCTTGACTCAGTCTTGCCCTCCCTTGGTCTTGGTCTTGTCTTGGTCTCAATACACTCTGGTCTTGGTCATGATTTAGTCTTGATTTGGGTGGTCTTGACTACAACACTACTTGGAAGTGAACTCAAGTATCATAGGTATCTCTACTGTGATGTTACATGTAGGTGAAGAGGATTTTAGCTCTAGAGATTGCTTATAAGGCCGCTGTCAGCTTGTACTTGTTCTCTGTTGGTCATTTGTGAGCACATGGCTAGGGTCATAGTTGAGATCAGCCATTTTGTCCTTAGATATGCACGGTAAGGTGCTCCAGAACTTCTACACTCTTTTTATTTTCAGAAAGAACATTTTCTTTTGTATTTACTTTCAGCTTCACATAGTTTGTGAAAAAGCATTGTATGAAATTAAGTTGACAAAGATAAACAAGTAAACATCTCTCATGAGAGATGTCAGGTGTGTGTAGTATCCCAGAGAATGAGAGGGGCACTTACCAGAGCTTTAGACTTGGAATGGGGACAAATTTTTGTGAGTTAAATCTGATAGCATGACCACACACTTTAACCACATGATTGGTAAAGATTTTGAGATTTTAAGAGGTGTGCTGGTAAGTTTCAAGTGACTGACTTCAGAATCCTTTGGCAAATATTTGGCAATCACTGGAAAACCAAATCAGTGGATTATTGTTAAAACTGTAATAGAATTGCAACCCAGGACCCATTTCCCATAGATATAGCTCATTTTGATACGTTTCACTAATCAAAACATATGGCATACTTGTGACCCATGCATTTGGGTGAATGACATACAAACTAAATAAAACCAAATGTACAGCAAAGGGTTTGTTGGGAATGACTGGTAATATGATTTCGTCTCTCACCTCTGAATGTGCCTTTCATGTACTGGAAGAGATGGAGGACATAGTTACACCTCTGTCATAGAAGTGGCTGATGGGTGTCTGGTGCCTCTCAGAGCAGCAACCAAAGACCGCAATGTTGGCCAC
This sequence comes from Micropterus dolomieu, assembly GCF_021292245.1. Taxonomy (NCBI): domain Eukaryota; kingdom Metazoa; phylum Chordata; class Actinopteri; order Centrarchiformes; family Centrarchidae; genus Micropterus; species Micropterus dolomieu. The sequence goes on along the minus strand of NC_060153.1, from coordinate 5,383,552 downwards.
TAGATTTATAGGAGGGGAGGTCTGAAGAAAGAATCTTTGATGTTGTGGTAGTTGATAAAATGAGTGTCTGCACTACATCTACTTCAAAAGAAATGAGATGACCTGCAACTTGTTTTCACTATCATAAAAAGGTAGAAAATTATCAAAAAAATTACTCCAAACAGCAAATGCCAAGTGTCCAAGTGTAAACCAATTGTCAAAGCCATTTTTCCCTAAAATGAAGAATGTAGTAGAATTGTAGAACGTAAACTCCCCAAAGTTGTTACACTCTCAACTTTCCAGATAAAACTGCACCCCAGTGTTCTTAATGGCAGCTACAGTCTTGATTTATTGTATGACACTATTTAAAATGATCCTTGGCAGGTTATAATTAAGGGCAACTAGACTGGTTGAAGATACTCAAAGATGATTCACTGCTCATCCTCATCCATTCAGTTACTGGTCCACCCTACAGACCGCACACCGAAACACAACAAAAGCAGTCTAGTACTTTGCATCCAGTGCAGAGAGTAACGCACAAACATGTATATTAGGGAAACTAAACAACCACCACACAAACACATGGCTCAACAAAAAAGGGCCAACGCCTCAGGTCATGACTCAGCAGTTTACTTACATCTGAAGTATAAAGGACACTCTTGAGGCGCAACATATATATATATATATATATATATATATATATATATATATATATATATACACATATTATATACACAGGGAGGATGGATGGTTTAAAAGGGGTGTCAAAAAGGTCATTTACACCCGAGTGGAGAAACTGTTGCTCAATAGGGGAGGAGGTTTGCGACACCACTTATCCCTCATTTACATTGCTTTTCCTTTCATCCCTTACCAGAAAACTAAACAAATGGTCACATTTGGCCTCATGTGAGAATGCCAGTGATGGTCATTCAGACTTTGCCTCGGGTGGCTCCAACGACCATAATGACTGTCGTCACAACAGCCAGCAGCACTAACGAACCAGCTGTATCAATCATTTTGACAACGACCCCACAGAGTTTAAATAGCTGGGATTTCCTACCAGTCAGTCAGAACTGAAGAAGTCTCTCGGAATAGAGGCAAAACAGGTGAGTTACATCTGTTATGGAGGTAAAAAGTCTGGGTCAGATTCGGATCAGTATGCCAAGTCTGAAACACTAAGGCAAGGCGGTTTCATGACTTAACATATTTGATTACAGTTATAGTCAATGTGCTATTCACATTCATAACAACAAACAAGATGTATAGAAAATACAACAATACAAAAAAAGAAGATGGTTAGGACCTTTTATTTGTTTTTGAAAATCGATGATTGAATGATCAGCTTTATTGGTTTTCAATACACAGACAATACTTGTTGTTAAATGCATTATTTGTCTTGCTCATTTCATGTGACTTGTTGATTATTCGAAAAAAACACCTTATTCTTTAAGGAGTAACTACACCTAGGCTTAAACTTATTAAATTCTTCATGATCTTTGGCTGTACAGTATTTTATAATGCACAATATTAGTTACACCTGTGCTTTGCCCTCTATAACATGTTAAAGTGTGGAAAAAATCATAACTCTAATGATAGCTCTTCCCCAATCATAAAACATGCAGTGAGCCAGAATGCACAACAACAGGGCCCTGGAACTGGTACACCTAACTGGAATACAGCCTTCATTACTGTAATATTAATCACATCTGTTCTTTTGCTGTTATAATATGTATATCTGATAAGAACAATTCTGTGGTCAGATGTGCTTGACCTTGCAACAAGAGAATGCATAGAGCTCAGTGCAGCAATATTTATTTGTTTATTTTTTCCCTCCACATGCTATTTAGTGCTAATGTAATGTTCAAGTGTCACATGGTCCCACAGCGCTTTACCTGTTTGCCCACAACACCGACACTCATAACAACCTTTTGTGCTGTGTAAAGTTAATTAGCACTGACATATTCAGTCCATGCAGGCATGAGCGTAGTGTTCATATCCATTCTTACTTTTAGTGATCTTGACATTGCTCTGAGCAGCACTGCAGACACAATCTTTCTGTGGCCTATTGCCTGAATTAAATTACACTCCTGTCACTGTTTTAGTAGCTCTATTTACAATTGCATGTCTATTTTCTCATCGCCATAAACACTACTCAAAAGTTCATGTTGAAAGATTCGTGTGCATGTATGTGTGAAAGACACAGACAGACACGCAGAGACAGTGTTGTTCATTCTTGGGCGTGCATGCACACAAGTGGATGTTCCTGTCACTTCGTCTTCTTTTTGATTGTCACTGTGATGTCTCAGAACTGTCTGTCAAGAACACATCGGAGATCACATGAGGAACATAGTCCATAG
>NC_060153.1:5330343-5381116 GCF_021292245.1 Micropterus dolomieu | reverse complement strand
GAGTGGGCACTCTTAAAACCAGACTGATATGGATCTAGGAGGTCATTCCCTGAGAGGAATTCTGAGACCTGTTTGAATACTGCCCGTTCAATAGTTTTGGATAAAAAAGGTAGAAGAGACACTGGTCAATAGTTCTCAACTTGAGTTGGGTCAAGTGAGGGCTTTTTGAGCAAGGGTGTAACCCGAGCCCTTTTGAAAGTGGTCGGGAAGGTTCCTGAAGCCAGAGAAGTATTTATCACATGAGTGATTGTCGGGACCACAGTAGGAGATATGGCTTGGAGGAGATTCGTAGGAATCGGGTCCAGTGGGAATGTAGTTGGATGGCTACGGGTCAAGAGTTCTAATACTTCGCTCTCTGTGAGAGGAGTAAACGAGGAGAGTGAACAACCACTGACCTGGAAGGGCAGAGGAAAAGATGTAGTAGGACTGCTACAATGGTTGAGTTTGAGTGTTTCAAAGAATTGGCTAGTTATAGCCTCCACTTTGCCTGTGAAGAAGGCAGCAAAGGTATCAGCAGAAAAGTTTGTGGGTGGTGGAGGTGGAGGAGGATTTAGTAGCGCTTTAAAAGTGGAAAATAATTTCCTTGAGTCAGTGGTACTGCTTATTCTGTCATTATAGAACGCAGTTTTGGCAGCACTGATGCTTGTTGAGAAGGAGGATAGGAGCAATTGTTAGCCCTTAAGGTCGGCGGGGTCTTTGGTTTTTCGCCATTTTCTTTCAGCCGCTCTGAGATCAGTACAGAGCCCACGGATGGTATCAGTTAGCCACGGGTGGGGCTGGTTTGAGCGAGCAGGCTTGGTGGATAGAGGACACAGGCTATCCAGGCACAAGCTTAGTGTAGAGCACAGAGATTGTGTGGCATCATTGACCTCAAGTGAGGAAAATGTGTTGAGGGTGGGTAGAGCGGAAGCTACCACTGAGGCAAAGTGAGCGGGAGACAGGTTGCGGCGGTGTGAAACCAATGGTGTTGGAAGAATGGGCTTTTCCTGTAGGCATACCGTGAACTGAATGAAATAGTGGTCAGACACATGTAGAGGTGTGACTGTTAGGCACTCTGTGGCACAGTTTCGGAAAAGAACGAGGTCAAGCACCTTGCCAACTATGTGGGTTGGGGGGCTGAGAACCCGTGTTAGATCAAAGGACTGAATCAGAGACAGGAAGTCTGCTGAGTTTGAATTGTCTAAGTGAATGTTCATGTCACCGAGGACAAGTAGGGGACAGTCATGCTCTGGGATTGAAGACAGCAGTGTGTCTAGCTCCTCCACAGTTACCCATTTGTCCTGGTGGACGGTATATGACAATCACAGAGACCTTTACCAGAGCAGACACAAAGACAGCATGGTATTCGAAGGAGGCATATTGATTCGGGGGTAGCAGCTGTGTGAATTTCCATTTGTTGGAAATTAAGAACCCAGTCCCACCCTCCCTCCCAAACGGCCGGGGGGTGTGGGTGAAGAGTAATTGGTGGATCCAGGTCTCAGTGAGCGCCAGTAGCCCGAGAGATAATGTGTTAGCATAAGCAGTGATGAAGTCAGCTTTGTTGACTGCCGACTGGCAGTTCCATGACCCAACAGACAAGTAAACAGATGTGGGTGGTGCCTGTTTTAAAGGCTTGAGAAGTGCCTGGTTTCTGTGCCTGATGGCATGATACCTCTTGCGTGGACCGGAGACAATAGGAATAGTGTAGTAGCACATGGTCTGAGTGTTGTTGTAGCTGGCAGCTTTAGGTGAGTAGGTGTGCCTCAGAAAGGGAAAAAGCTTCTCGTGTAGGCGGCCTTGCTCAGTGGACTTGCACAGGTAGACTCACTGGTCTTTACCCAAGGAGCAGACGCTAACGCTGACGCTTCAGTGGTAGGTTTCACTGAAGTACTGTGAGTCTAATTGCACACAGGTGTTGGGCATTAAGAATGATTGCACCCAGTTGAGATCGCCAACAAGACAAAAGCTTGGTTTCAGTGGGTGGGACACACACCCAGTTGTTTGATCTCGCTCAGCAGGCCTTCAGATTCTAGTGGATTGCTCAGTAAAAGTGCAAAGAAATAGCACCTCAAGAGTAGGAAAGATAGAGTAAAGTATTACCTCACTGCTGCAAACTCTTATTTGCCCCACGATTCTTGTCCTGTGTTTAAGTACAACAGGAGTACAAGTACTCTGTTAAATGCTTTTACACATGCGCACTGACGACCCTGGGTTAGGGTTACAATTTTGGATTTATTCACGCACTTCAAAAACATTTATTGAAAGTTTTATTCTTTTTACGTATTGAGTTACAGCATTAAATGTTGAAATGTATATTGTAATAGGCTGTATATTAACTTATTAGGAGAAAACTGGTAGTTCTATGTAAAATCTGACGTTCACTGCGATGCTTCGACTGTGAGATTGACAGTCAAATCAGGCTCCGCCCATCGAAGCATTGTTTTCTTCTCGACTATTCGGGGTCAGCTCTAGTGTGTGTGTGTGTGTGTATATATATATATATATATATATATATATATATATATATATATATATACATATTTTAATACTATTATATTATTCCCCAGTGTACTTGTCTCAAAGTTTCTCTGGTGTTTCCTCCTAAGCCCTTTTGGTGTCAAAAATAAAGTGCTATAAAATGTAATCCATCACTATTGTTATTACTTTTTTAATATTTTTTACTGCTTACACCACAACTTACTACAGCTCTGCCTCAGCCATCGGCTTATCTGTGTCATGTACATTGATGTGGTGTGTAATGTGGACACAGAAGTCCTGTTAGGGAACAACAAACTTCTCTTCAATAAAAATATATAATTATGTGGATGAATGTTCTGTCCTATTACACCAATCTTTCCAATTTGGGGTTCTAACAACTATATATTCCTTTACAGGCCAGAATCTGAGGACTCTGGACAACTTCGAGACTACTGTGTTTCCATGCACCACACATGGCTGATCTTCCAGACCCAGGACGGAGTAACAGACAGTTCAGTCAGACAGCATAAAGACAGTTTGTAGTATGGCAATGTGGAGCACTAGGATGGGCTCACAGAGTCATGATACTGAGTTGGAGTTTCTGGAAGAAATGCAACTGTTATCCTGATCCACCAGGACAATACAGAGGTTTAATTCTAGCAGCATGTAAGATGTAATGTCACTAACTGACACACAAATAATTCCATCCACTGTGTGGATGAATACCTGTACATTGTTTTATTCCCAGGAGGGTAGAGAAAATACAAAGGATATATTTCCCTGTTCTGGATATTTTCATTCTTTTTTAAATAAAACATTGAAAATGATAAATGCCTTTTCTTTACACTTGCAGCATAAACAATCAAACAACTACATTTATGGCTCCAAATGTGGTATAACACTTTTATTATATACTACTAAAACCACAACCTATATCACAAATAGATAATTATTTAACATTATTAAAAATAAGTATATACAGGAAGAAAGACAAGTCCAGAAGTATCTTGACTGATTATGAAGACAGCTCAGACTTTACTAGCATTGTATCGTTACTGTGGAGATGATTTAATATATCACAATCACCTCTCTGACATGATTACCACATTTTAAAACCAACCATATTATTTTTTGTTGTACGTTTTGCTGTATCTAGCAGTACAGTTGGCGCAGGGACACCTGACTGAACCCCATGTTTACGGGAATCATCAGGTTCTCGTGGTTCTGATTCTAGACAGCTCCTCAGTAGTAAACAACCGTTAGAGGAGGAGGATGGCACTCTGTAGGTCTCCGATGTAACTGTAGTCCTCCACCTTCAATGAGTGCAAGCTCCACTTCCTGGACTTTTTGTTGTACACCTTGCTGTACCTGATAACACAGAAAGGAGTGTCAGTTTAGTAAAAAGTTTGTAACACCTGACATTGTTCTCTTAATAGCATTTCCACATAAAATGCAATCAAAACAATAAATCCGCACCATCTATTTTTATTCATCATACAGTTTAATTTTTTGACTCATCGCTCATATTGAGTAAAATGCATAGGAGTAATAAAAATGCAACATACTGAATTGTGTCATCAGCTTTTCTCCTGGCTGGACTGTGGACACGGTGGTGTAATCCAGACCATCCAGGATGGTCCGATCAGCGTATACTGGTGAGAAGTACAGGGCTACGAAAGACTCTAAATCTGCAGGTGACCTGAGGGCACAGTAGAAATAAAACATATAGTAATTTTTACTTAGCTGTATGCTAAGTAGGTAGCTATGTTGGCTAGCGATGAAAGTAACAAATTATCAAAATGATAAAAGCCAGATTACCTGTCCAGCAGAAATAAAGCGACCACGGTGTAACTTTTCAACCTCTTGAGATGCCTCAGTTGTCACCATCGTTGAAAAGCCACAGAGATAAGACATTACCTCCGGTCTGACCGCTTCGCTCGTCAGGTCTGAGAGGTGACCGGGTGCGCGCATGTGGGCAGCTCCTGTAGCAGCAGGTCTGGTAGCCATGGCAGCGAGGGAGAGTGACAGTCACCCAGCCAATCATTGCATTCGGTCCAAAAGAAACGAGTGGCTGTGTTTACTGCAGCCCTGAGAGGACTACAGACAGCCTATTTTTATACGCTCTTTTTCAGACCACCTAACTTTTTAATATATATTAGTGTATATAGACAGTTTCAACAAATATGACAAAAAGTGTTTTAGGAACTTGCCTACCCTGCCTTTAAGTCAAAATATGTGTTGGTTTATGACCAAATACTGGCAAAAGAAATGATATTCCCATCATCCTCTGATATGTTTAGGGCTAATTAACAAGTGATAGCATGCAAGAAGGCTAAAGTAGATTAGCATTTCAGCATCGTCATCATAAGTATGTTAACATACTGATGTTAGCAGTTAGCTGAATGTAGTGCAAGGCCTAAATACAGCCTCTTAGAGACTCTTGCATGAGTCTTGTTTTCAAAAAATATGTTTTTGCTGATTTTGTCTGTTCAATCTGAAGATTATAATTAGCATATTGAAGAGCTTTCCATTGAGACTTAATTGTAACAGTGAAACTCACTTGTGACAAACTTTTAATGTAACACTGTGTCTACACAGGAGGCGTCACATGAGCAGCATGCTAGCAGAGAACTGCTGAAACCACTCCTGTTTAAATATACCAAAAGAGTTGAGTGTAATTTGTGGACCATCTATCTTTGCTGTAATTAGGGTCAAATCAGTAGAGTTTATACAAGGAGACTGTGGACTTTCCCCTTACATCCACCAGAATTCATAGGGTGTTAATTTAGCCACAGAAAATTGGTTTACTAAGAAAATATGTGACATACATGCCAAATTCATTCAAACTTTGGTCAGTGATAGCTTTATCACTGCTAAGCCCTGCAGATAATTCTAAAGTTTGCAGTCTATAGTTCTTGAAATGTATGCAGCTATCGTTTCCAAATTAAATAAACTGTTTCTCCCAGAGATTTGGGCCGTTTTAGAAACATGCATTTAGTGGTGTGAGGATGGTGGTAAAGCTAGACTTTAATTTTTATTTTTCCTGGTTTTGAATGCTGTGTTTCTCACACTGGTGCATGACAGGAGTCTGATCCTGTCGTGGTCCTGGCTTTTGTAGTCTGGAGGAGGGAGTCTTAACTGTAGGGCTCTATAACGACCACGAGCCAAGACGCTTCAGATAGAAGCTGTCATTATTTCCCTATAGGGAGACAAAGGGCACTGGTAGGTGAGGCCACACACACTTTGGAAAAATCTTAGAGGACTCTTGTTTTTGCCAAGATTAAAATTTTGAAGTTAAGCCACGCTGGTTTAATGCAGTTGCCTAAAATCTGTCTAAATGCAATAAGTGATATTAGTCGAGTAGGCATGTCTGTTTTGCTTATTAATAAGGGCAGAAGCATTCATTCTTCTTCTCAACACACTGGCTCAGCTTAACTGAACTCCCCTCCTACCCTGGGTTTAACTAAGATTACATCCTATCATAAATGTGTCATAATAGATTTAGTAACTCAGACTTTCAGTTCACAATTTGCTGGATCCAGCCGTCTCCAGTAACCTACCATTTCGCTGTATGCAAGTCCCTATTGAGATGTCGACATTTTATGAAATATCCATCAATTTCAGCATTATTAGATCATGCATACGCCTGCCTGGCATCCAGACTAACCAAGAGAGATGGAGATTTCAACCACATGGCGCTGGACTGACACTCCAAAACAGCCCTGCGGTTGGCAACATCCTTTCAGTCCCAACAGTCCCTCAGTTTTTTTTTACCTAGTTGCTGCTTCTATAGAGTAGCCGTGTATTTGTGGAGGTCACAATATGACTGTACCACAGGTCATTCGCTGGTCAGTCTCAACAGTGTTGTTTATTCTGTTGTATGTATCCATCCTTACTTAAAAGAAGTCAAGAAATACATTGTGGGTTGGGTGAGGAAGGATATTAAACATTTGCACCTATTTTTAGAGATTTGCCACAACTGCTAGCTTTTCAGCACTTAGTGGTCATCCAAGGATAGTTCAAGTCAAAGGCAACTGGACTTTGTTGAAGTTACTTGAAGATATTTCGCCTCTCGTCCAAGAGACTTCTTCCGACTGACTGTTAGGGAATCCCAGTCATTTGACCACTGTGGGGTCGTCCCACTACGTCTGCAGAAGCTAAAGCGTAGCATTTCAGTATCAGCGCAGTATGTGACAGACTTGTGACCTGTGTAAATATTAAATGACCTCTAAATGTGTCATTTGAATCTGATGTCTTTACTTTGATCATATCGTACCGAATAAAAAAGATCCATTCACTAAGAAATACAAGCCTGTCACTTATCTGTGGATGGTCCTCCAGGCATGACTCTCCCATTTCATCCTGACCCATTTTCAAAGTTGGCTTTGGATGCAGCTTGTGGTCGACCCAGTTCACGTGGATCTTATAAATGTGTGATTTATGTTGGACCCCATGTAGACTTTGGCTGAGGTTTTGGGCTTCATCAGGTCTTATAGTGAGTACCTGATTTTACTCCGTGCTGTCTGTAAAAAGCAAGAAAGAAGCATACTACAATGACATTTTAACAGATAAGCATGTAAGCATACTGTAACTCAAGAGTCTTGAGTGAATTTTGAATTTGAGTGAATGTGTGATGAACTGTTATATGATTTTGATCCCTATTTAAACGTTTCACAGTGACAGCCATATGCTGTGAGTGCAGCTCTAGGAGAGTACCCCAAGCACGTCCAAATGTGAGATGAGTTGTTAGCTCCCCCCGTGAGAACCAGTCGTGTCTGTTGTGTATCAGGGCCATGGCTCAGAGGTTGGCTGGAAGTGCGATGGGGACCCGCAGCCAGGAGAGAAGGTCCTGCAGGATATAAAGGAGAGGAGAGGGCAGGAGAGGCGGCTCCAAGTGATCCAACAGCAGCTGGAGATCCTGGGCCAGGGCCAAGAAATGACTGTGAGTTCAAAGCAGCAGTGTTCATTCACACACACAACAAAACACATGCTCCAATTCACACAAGTCCTTAAATCCGCACACTGTCTGTGCATTATAACGCTCCTCAGTGCTTCTATCTGTAGACACGTGTGTGACAAGAATGCACACAGCTCATTCTCAGTCATTCTCGCAAGAGGATGATGAAATCACATGCATTATTTTCTCTGCAGGCCCATATTTTTTCCTCCATTTCCTCCATTCTCCTTCCCTCTCTTTGTATCACTAACACACTCACTTTACACTTTGTGTAAAATTTATATTTTGATTTGCGTTTCTTTTCAGTGAGCAGTTAAATATCTTTCTTTGCTTTGCACAGATTTGATCTGAGGGCTGGATGGTCGTTTACTCCACTGATAGCCTTTTGTCCTCCATGTTGTTTTATTGCTTTCTAGCATTCCTCGCTGCAATTCGATGTCCACACTCTACGGTGTTCCCTAGAAACCATTGAGCTCTGTCTGGTTTTAGGAGTCTCTGTAGAGTTACAACCACAGAACTGCCACTCTTTCCCTAACCGGCGTAGCTAAAGGCACAACACAAGAATGTTCCAAGAACAAAGGTGGCTAGCGCTGATTTCTACTTTCTCTGACATTTATGACTCTAAATTTTGTGTGAAAGGAAAACATTTGAATTAAATTTAGTGGTTTGACTTTGTCAGTGTTCGACTGGGTAGCTTCTCTCTGTGCTTGCACAAGAAACTACGTGTTTGCTTCTTCACAGCGCTGCTGTTGATAGAAGAAAAAATTCAAATGTGTTGTTCTAATTCTTTACCAGCACATCGGTTCTCACACTGCTGAACCACCACATGATGTATAAACATAAAAGTTTAAACATAAAAGATGTCCCTCTTGCTCACAAACAGTGAGGTAATAAAATCATTAAGTGGGAGCCACACCCTTACTTCAAACAAGGCACCATGCCATGCAACCCAAACCTATTATTTGCCTAATTAAGGAGACACAATTGGAATTTTCTTTCCGTTTGAGGGAAACAGTGCTTTCATTATGATCACGAAACATCAAAACTGCTAGTCTCTTAACTACTTGTGTAGCGAGACGCTCTTTACATTTAGCTGTGTGTCGCTGCATTTTATATACTTTCACTAAATGACTGAACCAAGCGAGCGACTGCTGTGTAAACAGCACACTCCCTCTGTATATTATTAGTGACACCAGCCCTGTTTTGTGGTTAGAAAAGATTCATTTGTACGGAATTTGTCTGGGAGGGCATTCTTCAAAAGTTTCACACAGCTCATAAAGTTGATTTGTATATCGTCCGTAACTCAAATGTCCTCTCACAGTCTTTTTGCACCTGAAGTATGTAGCAACTCTGAGGACTTTGTGCATAGTTCTCTGGCATTTGAAGATAAATAAAACAGATATAAGTATGTGACAACTAAGAAGATATCAGTTTGTGAATATTTTAGATAACGAAATTATTCCTCCAAACAATAATAATACTTTTATTTCTACAGCACTTTTCAAGCTTAAGCACAAAGTGTTTTCCAAATTAAAAGATTTACTGAAAAAAAATTTTAATCAGAAACCCATATAAGCAAACACCACCCACTCAACCCCCACTGACATACAAAAATTAGAAACATGAGAGCACATACATCAAGCAGCAGTGAGCCTATACATAAACAGATGGAAGTACAAAATGACATAAGTTCATATCTGAATAAGTAAAATATGGATAAAAGACGTAAGCTCATATAGGTGAAATTTAAGGCAATAACTACATATGTAAAGAAATAAGATGCAAATATAAGAGATGATCTCATATAAAGCATATAAAATGTCAATAAAAGAACAAACTCTCTGAAATTAACAAAAACACAACAACGAAAACACAGTTAAAATATATATAATAATATGAAGGTGATGCGATGATGGAAAAGGAAAACATTTTTAAGTGTAGGCAATCTTGTAAAAGTGAGTTTTAAGGGAGCACATGAAAGCTGCAGTGGAGTCAGCAGATCTCACACAGAGGCGAAGGCTGTTCCAACACCAAGAGGCCGTGACTGAAAACTCAAGGTCACCCTGGGTTTCAGTTCGGTCAGTAGAACAACTAAAAGGTTTTGATCAGCTGATCTTAGGGGCCTTGTTGGGTATAAATATATTCTGGAGCCCTACCACAAATTACCTTGTAAGTAATTAATAAAATGTATTTTAAAAGTAATGAGCAACCAAAAATTCAAAAATGTGTATATACAGTATAAGATGTGATACTGTGGTCCAGGTAATGCTATTTGTTTCTTTGTCTGTCAAACCTGTAGTAGTGTCTTCTTACAGTCAATTATGACAAGAGTTAGAAAATGAATCCTGAATTTCAGAGAGGAAAGCTGGTGTAAGAGGTTGACTGTCCATGAATTTGTTTCAGGAATATATTTGAAATAATATGTTTTACTGAAGAGCAATAAAACACTACCAGGATGTCTATGAAGATTCTCAGTCATCCAGGTCATAGTTATCCAACGAGGGTTAAAATGAAGGGCAACTGGACTACCAGGATGTGATGTATGCCACTCTGTGTTTAGTCTGGCCTGCTGCTGGAGTGTGACAACTATTGGACAATAGTATATATATATGGAAAATGTAGCAGTGACTACAGATTCTCTGCTCTACTTTAGTTTGATTGATTCCAGTGTAATGTTAAGAATTCAAGTGTTTGTCTAGAGATCTGATTTACTTTTTTGCAGTGATTTATTCAAACAAAAGCTGCTGTGTTGGATTCAGATCTGAGACCTGTAATTTCTCCTTTCTCGCAATCCAAACTACCCTCCATTTCCAGTGAAATTCGTCTCATTTCCAATCCCTCCTTTCACCTTTGGCTTTCCAGTTTCTTTTGTTAGCTGCTAAAACTGTTTGCCTGTGCAGAAAGGTCTTGGCCTTTCCCTTACAAAAAGGTTTCATTCGTATAACTGACATTGTTCTCTGTTAATGATACATAGATGCAAATAACATTTCCGGAAAGAAAAGATAACACAAGTTCAGCGGGGTTATTTTAAACTATTAGAGCTAAATCTGAGATACTCAACAACTGATTCCTGCAGACCTCATTTGGCTGCATTCCTGGATCAACTGCAAAAGGAAGGACAATCCCATCTTTTACAGTAAGGCAGGATGCTCTAATCAGGTTAAGGTCAAGGTTCAAGGTAGATTTATTTGTCATTCTTTAACACAGGGATGGACAATGAAAACAAAGTCATAGTCCCCCCACACACAGAACATGAATATAAATATTTAAGATTTTATATATATATAAATATTTAAGATTATATATACATATATATATATATATATATATATATACACACACACACACAGTTCATTATATACAGTATACAAGGTGGTATGGTAATGTGCAAATGGTATGGTAATAAGCTTTCATTTGTGTCTATTATGCCATTATTGGATGATAACAGCTACATTAAAACCACAAAAAGTATACAATTACAATAACTGTTATATTAAAAAGATCAGAATAAAACTTGAATTGAGAATTGAAAAAGGAGCAGAGGTAGGTATGGTCCTTTTTGAACACAAAGAGAGTACTACTCATCTGTTTGCTGGTCAGGCTTTGTTGAGCCTCACTGTTCTGCCAACTCTGCTGTTTGCCCAACTCTTTTTCCACAGACAGGTTTGCCAGAAAAGAGGAGCCATGGAGAAAAAGGATTGTCTCGCTCTCAGCTTCTCTCACCCTCTTCACCCTCTACTTCATTCCATCCATGGCTACTGGCTGTTAGCCTTTTGGCTTGTCAAGCTGTCTGCTCTTGTTGGCCACTTTATGATCTCCTGAAATAGAGACAGTTTGACAAAAAGGGTTCTCCACAATGGTCTCCACTTGTCCTGTGTCACTGCTTCTATGAGTGGCAGAAAAGAAGTGGTGCTCCCACTCATGACCATATAGTAGATGGTTTTGGTTGTAAAATACTCTCCATGCACTGGTGTCTTTACTGCACCACCGAAAACTGCTCTTGTTAAATACAAAGTTCAGTTTAAATTAGATTAGTTTCAAATGTTTAAAGTTGAACTGAAATAAAATTATTATCCTCACTTTTTTTGTAAGAAAGTGTAAACTATATTTAAATATTTTACAGCCGGTATTGTTAGGAGAGACGCTGTCATCCTTGGTGGTGTGCTATGTCATAGCCCTGTGCAGCGTGCTGAGACAAGACGTTTTCCCCCCACATTATGAAGTCCCCAGGGCAAACTATTATCTGTATTATCCACATTATCTGACATTTGTCAAACTTGTTTTTTTCTTCAAACGTCGATGCATTCATAGCATGATGTCATCTGTGTACTTGCTCGTGAGTTGGTCTCAACATCTGAATGGGAGCAGATAGAGTGTAATGATACTCCTCCCTATTAGTGGAGAACTGGCCCCTGGGTCTGTGCCGATAAAGCTGAGGTATGTGAGTGAAGTCAGTGACCTTGAAAGCTGAGCAGCCCACACTTGTGGAAAACCGGTCCTGCCCCTTGTGTGCACAGGAGCCAACAGTGAGCTGTACAGAGGTGGTGGTCCCTTACAGGGCAGATAACTGGAGGGCTGAACAGTTCTGGCTTTGTCAGATTCTTCTCCAGGTGGGAAACTGATACAGGACAGTGACAAGAACCATGGAATTTTACCAAAGTTTAGGGGTTCACCCACGCACATTTTTTGTTGGGAGAGGAACTGGACTCCCTTGTCTGGAGGGCAAACAACACACTAAACTCACCATCACCTTTGGTGCTTTTGAAAATCACAAGGATGAGGAGTGAAGCGACAAATGACAGTGAATGCAGGGTAGCGTGGTGGTCCAGTGGGTAGCACTGTGGCCTCGCAGCAACAAGGACGCGGGTTCAAACCCTGGTTGGAGTGGGTCCCTACTGCTCCCTTGAGAGATGGGTTAAATGCAGAGAATGAATTTCACAACGTGTATGTGACAAAGTATCTTCTTCTTCTTAAAGAGTTGCTAAAAAGGAATGTGACAGAGGTTTTCTCTTACACTTACTTTCTCTGCACATGGCTTTGTGTGGCTACAGACCAGACCCAGACAGATACAATGAGCCCACCCGATCTGGAGAGCAGGTGAGAGAGCAACAGCACAGTGGGAGATGTTTGGAGCAGTGATGCTGGCATTCTGACAATGACCACCAGACTTATCGGGCTTGAGGATTTATAATAATAATAATAACTTATAGCTATATTTATATAGCACTTATCAATCAAAAGTACAAAGATAAACACAGGGTGAAAAAAGGGCACGTAACACCACTGTAAAGATAAAATAAATGAGGACAATGCAAGACACAAATACAAATGAAAATGGAAATGGAAATCACAAGTAGGCAAAACAGATTTCCTATAAACAAGAGACTAGAATAAACAACAACTTTATATGACTAAAATAAACACCATAAGATAAAACAGGCATCTCAGATAATATCTGGATATGCCTTACCTGACTGTGTCTTTTCCAAGACGGTCTGACTTCAGTGATGAGATGCATATCTTACACTTAGGGAGGAATGAAGGGAAAACAATGTCCTCTGGGCAAAAAATGTTCTTATCATTTGTGGGATCTGTCATTCTTGGAATCTAACAGATAATTATCTAATAACGTTTTGGGTTCATGACCAGCCACACCAAAGCCATTTCCTTGTTAATGCATTGTTGTTCTGACACAAACCAATTTAAATGTAAACAGCAACTCTCTGAAGGGAAGCAGGCAGTCATCTCTGAAAATGCAGCAGTGTTTGGATGCAACAGAATATATAATATAGAACACAGTGTTTGCAAAGCATGTCATCCTAATGAATACGTGTGTTTCTTCTTCTGTTCATTGTTCCGTTTCTTAAAAGTGTTAGTCAGTGTTAGTATAACAAAGGTGTTAGTGTGCTGTCTTTCCATGAAGCTCAAATCCACCCACCCATTAGGAATTGTCAGTGTTAAGTGAGTCTATAGATTCTCCACCTCCAGCTTGTATTTCACATGTTTATGCCAAGATGTATATGTGGGAGTAACTCCAAAACCAGCCTGTAGTGTAGCAGCGCGCACAGCTGCACAACCAAGAAATGGTCATTACAAACCTACTAATTTGTTCAATGGATGCTTGCACAAAAGCCACTCATGGCAGCCTAAAAACATAAGCTTGTCCAGTTCTGACAGAGGTTTTATCTTCTCCTGCTCTATTCAGTCTCATAATAATGCTTCGTTGACAAACTTCAAGCCAGGCCAAACATTGTTTTTCCTGTCTCGGTAGTAACCCGATGGAAGAAGGGTACTCTCCGGAACCACCTCAATGAAACATACAGTATGTGTTTTATTTGCAAAGCTTTCCTGTATTAGCAGCTCTTTACTCTGCTGTTTACTGTGAGTGTTGTGTGTCTCGGGCAGTTGAAGCCCTGCACTGTAAAGAGCAGAAGTGGCTGTGACACTTTTGTTTAACTGGCTATGTGGAAAGACAGGCAGGAAAACACTTATCAGTCACCCACAGACACCCTTGGCCTTCCTACTATTGAGGGCACCTGAGGTCAACCACTTTTAAAAAGTCACAAAGCTTTGATTTCTTTCTTCCATCACTTTTCTCTCCTCTCTGTAGAAAACTCTAATTTCTTGCTCTCTTCCAACCGGCTGGTACTGGTTAAAAGCATTTCTGGCCATTAATGCTCCAGCCAGTGGGGCACTTTTTTATTGCCCCATTCATGAACACTCAAACACTGACATGCCAGTAATTGGCCAGTGTTTTTTTTTTCATGCCATACATCTCAAGTAGCAATAATGGCTCACTTATGTTTGTGCAAGTTTATGATACAGTTGCCATTTCAAGCAAATATTTTTTCTTCTCTGAGTGGGGTGTCGTACAAGTATTAAAACATACAGTGGAATAAACATGGAAGGGAAGTAAGTCTATCCATAATTTCTACCAAGTGTGTCACTAGTTTATCCATACGATTACGTGCAAAAATAAACACATAGCAAACACATGGCCTTTTAATTATCTTCCTTCACCATTTAGAGGTGAAGGTCAAGTCCATAGGGCCGTGACTTGCTACATGCATGTCAAAGGACAAAACATGCAGTCCTGCAGGGGGGCAGTGAGGCTGGAATGTGTCCATGGTGCCTGGGGTCTCCTGTCCTTTGGTAGGACATGATTTGACATGTCTGGGTAATTGAGGAACTTTGAACATGAGCAGATTTGTCTGGTAGAGATGTATATCAGCAACTGAGTCCTGGCGAGGGGCTGGACAGTTTCAGAGGGGAATACAGATGATCGATGAAGAGTGTTTGGGGAGGAATGTGATTTTGTCTCGAGTGACTCAGCGGGATGTGGGGAAGATGTGAAGACAGCTGCACTGACATAATATTCTTTCTGTCTCAGGCCCGAGATGGGTCACACAGTTGTGCAAGCTTTATGTACCAAAATTTTAATACAGGTAATATAGGTGTAATATATAGGAATATATGAATTTTTTAATTTGAGACCGGACTGAGCTTTGTATCTGTGGTTCTCAAAGCAAAGTTGCAAACATTTAGGGAAATATTATAATATAATTGCTTGTTTGTGTTTTTTGCCAAGGATTAGATGAGTACTACTATAATGTCTGGATGCTATATATTAGTTCAGCCAACTAACCTGGCGATCAACATTTCATATCTTGCCTTGCTTTTAAAAAAAGATAAAGCTTGCAAACTCATTCCTTGCCTTGTGATGGTGCAGTGCACAAGATGCATGCCTTTGGTGTGAGAGACCAGTGTTCAACTCCCCACTGTGACATGTGCACCAATGTGTCCCTGAGCAAGACACTTTACCCCTAGTTGCTCCAGAGATGTGCGACCTCTGACAAGAAAAGCAATTGTAAGTTGGATAAAAGCGACAGCTAAATGAATAATTGTCATGTAATGTTGCCATTCTTGCCAGTTCACTTACCTTAGCAGGCTCTGATAAACACTCTGTAACCTACTGCCCAGCCACAAACAACCAGCACACAGAGTTAGTGGTTAGCTAGTGAACATAGTGGAGCATTTAGCAGCTAAATAGCCAGATAGTTCCCTCAGGAGTTAGTGAAGGCTAAAATGAAAGTGAATATTGGACTTACATTCATCGAGTGGACTCAGAAATCACTCTAAATGAATGATAATGTTGCACCAGGTCTGCAGGATATACAATTGTTTGCTAGCAATTTGAAAAAATAATTAAAAAAATATTAACTTTATTAAGTGATAATATGTGAATGATGTGTTTACAGCTTGTTTCGCTGCCCCCAAATAGCCAGAAAAACTATTACAATTACATTTAGTTTGTAGCTCACTTCTGCTATGTAGCAGACAATATACAGTAATACAAAAACATGGTAAATGGTAGATAGTAATAAACTATAAGCAATCAAGCAGTACCATTAAATTATTTCTTTATTAAAGATAAATTAATTGTTAATTTTTCATCGTTATGACTTACATCAGAATCAAGGACAGAATAACTGGGTCAGTATCGTTCTTAAAGGCCAGGGACATTCTGTTCAGTGTGGCATGACAGCTAGAAACATGAGTGCACATGGTCAGGGAATGATGACAATGAGTTCTATTCAACCCAGAGATTTAAGGTCTGGTTTTCCTGGACACATTTTTGGAATAATGCTCATGTCATGAAAGGTAATGAGTTGATATTACTGGAACAAATTGAATGTAGAGTTGCAGCTGACTAAACAAAGTACAGCATTCTCACACCAAGACATGGCAAATGTCCATGAACACTCGTGCATAGGTAAATTAGCCATGTCTTACTTTATTACGATAAAGGAACTGAAAGTTTACATAGCCAAATAATTTGAAGTCAGAAATTACGGTTGCAGTTGCCAGATAACACATCACTCCCATGAATAGCTATTGGCATTTTTTGAAACCTTTTCCTTATAACCTAGTTTAAGAAGGTTGGCTTCTCTCCTTGAACTCACATTCACTCCCGGAAGGCTGCCTGTGAGGAGTCTGACTTATCAGTAGAAAAACAGCAAATTTTTCCAACTGGAAGTGTTTTTTCCCGGACAGCTTCCAACTAGACACAGGGGACAACCACAGCCATGAAGTATATTATTATGAAGTGCCACTGCTATCACAGGTCATGCATTAGTGCAACACGCTGTCTGGATTTGTCAAGAACTGAGTTTGAAGTCTTGAAGTGCAGTAAAGGATGTTCGTAATGCCAACAAATTTAGGGAGGATGTTAGGAAGATATCAGCAGTTAAGCTGAAAAATATTCTTTCGTCACTACTGTAATAATAGCCACATGTGACCTCGATACTGCCAGTAGTCTACTATCCGATTGGTTGTCTGTGTGCACACATGAATGCAAATCTGTGCATATTCTTGACTTTGGTTTTATATACATTTAACCATACAGTCTGAAATCATATATACATTTTCTAAATCACACATACATTATGTCCGTGTCTTTCTGCAGAATGAGTCACCAGACCTTACTGAGGAGCAGTTACTTGGTCTGCTGGATGAATGTGAGCTGACAGAGAGCTGGATCCAGGATCTTGAAACGAATGACACCACGAGACCCTAAAAAAGACTCGGATGGGCCTAATCCATCTGACGCCCTGCTGTCATAACGGCTATCAAAAGATGCATTATTGCTTGGATGTCACTTTCAGACTATTTGGGAGTTGTAAGAGAAAAACGAATGATTCTAAACTTATTAAATTGACTTAACTAACCTGTCTTATATATAGTAACATAAACTGATTTTGAACATGTTTCACAGTGTGTCTGTAAAGGAAAACCTAACTTTTGGTTAATTGGTAAACTGAGAATGAGAACTGTTATTTTTGTCCTAATTGGTCTCCATGTTTTCAACATGTGGCTGGATTATGTCCCATTTTTTAAATTTGTGTTTATGGCTCTGCATGAGGAAACAGAGCAGCAGGGCCACCCTTTGTATTAACCTAAGTATCATAGATGAGAACAGAAAATTGGTGTCATTAAATCTAATAACTGGGTACGGTGGCCGCAGAATGTTCTATTGCGCACATAAACACTCAGCTGATAGCACCGTGTCTGTGGGGTCAAGTCTGAACACTATATTGTATGAACTTTAAGCCTTCTACCATGAAATGTCTCTGTTAATATTAGTAAATGTGTGGTCAAGCATCCAAAGTGGCTGTTAATGAGGATACAGGGATGATGTGTGCTCCACAGGGGTGATAGTCAGATCTAGTTCAGCTCCCAGGATTTCTTTGATTCTGAAATTGGGCCCTGTTTGGAGCTGGACCTCCTTCCAGCTTAATTTTCATTTTAAAATACAAGATTCCATTGGCAAAAGATGGTCAGATTTGAGAATTATTTTTTACTATACTTTGGTTTGTTTGTAGAGATGTTGCCTGTTTGGTCCCGCTTGCACAGTGTGAGTAGCCAGTCTGCACCTGGTTGACCTCAGCCCAGAGGTCCCACCTTTCCTCTCTCTGGCTCTGGACACCCACAGGCTTGTTCGTCTCACTCTTCACCTCACCCACACATTCTGACCCCGTTTAAAGGGCAGGAATTATCTCACATTCCTCTGGACTGAAAACTCGTCGGCCAGGTGAGCCTCCAAGGTCAAACTCCAATGAACCTGCAGAACTATACGTCGGGGAATGTTATCAGACAGCTCAGCACACGTCCAAAAAAGCACATGCAAACACTGACTGAGCGCACTAGATTAGCCTTTTTCAAAACTTATAATAATTTCATAGCTACAAATGCAGTATATGTAGCATTTAGTCCATCTGACAAATACCATATATGTAATTGAGACAATATGTTTTTAGTAGGGAAGATATACCACACGTTTGGGGTAATGGAAACAGTGAGGTCAGTGTGGTAAGAATGAGGTCACTTCTAATGTAAAGAGACCTGCAGCATACTGAGACTGTCTGGTTTTTCTGGCAGGACTCTCACTGGTGCCTTAGATTACAGCTCTTTCTGGCCCTGTGAAAGATCTCAATTAGCAGACTGATTTCTGTTTGCTGATGATATACGGGTGCAGGGTCTTACAGCGTAACAGTCCGCAAGCTACAGACCTAGTCTAGGGATACCTCATCTACTTTGACAAGTTTTATTGAACTATAGAATTTCAATGCACATTCTTACTGACAAGAGTGGACCACAGCCATAAGGTAAGTTCATTTGCCCAAAGAGAGTGAATTTATCACAGAATGCAAACGTCCTTATGTGTACTTCTCACATGCAGTGTTGTCATTTGAATGTGTAAGGAGGTGCCTGTGTAATGTGTTATCAGATCTGTATGGATATGCTGTTTAAGTGGGTTATACTTCATATTGAGTTTTCCTGCTGTTGACTCTCAAGGATACTCCCTTTCTCCAAGGCTTCACTAGACTCAACTAATAAATTCCAGTCGCTTGACACAGCATGGCTCGGCTCCCTTTGCTGTTCTAGAGAGAAGACCTCAATCAAAGGAGATATGATGTCCAGAAATCACAGAATTTTAGGTCTTTAGCCATTCAACTGACTAACTTTCTTTGTCCAAAAAGACACCAAGTGACAAAGATACTTTTTTTCCTGAAGTGTTTATTGTTCACTTGACATTACACAATACCATGTAGGAGTATAAACAGCACATTGGGTAGAAACTATAGTACAAAGTTTATAGAAAAGCTTCACTAAAATTTTAAAAAGACACATACAAAAAACAAAATAACAAAGACATCCTCATGTCAGTGTGCAAATAAGTTTATACAGACAGAAACGCTTCCATATGAGGACACGCTTCCAGATAAATTATTTAAATAGCAGATATCTACACAAATGAAATAACCTCGACATAAAACAAACATAATAATTTATCAAAAAATACACAGGAAATACATATAGCTCAACATCGTCAAGACAACATTTCTTTAATCCTTTACGTTCCTGTTTGGGCTTCTTTCGCTACAAAAATATCTTATATACAGCATATAAATGATACTAAAGTCTTGGATAAAAAAAAGAAGCCAACCAATTTATACTCTGTTGCTAAGACAAGTGATTCTTGTGTATCGCTGGCCTCAATACAAAAAGAATTAATGAGGTAATATTTGTACATAAAGGGTTTCCTTTGATTTTGTCAGAAATGTACACATAAGCTCATGCACACCAGTCATGCACACTGTGCAGAAGCAGAATATTTAGAGATACTGTTAGTGATGATGCCTATCTTTTACTTTTTTCAAATGTAATGCTATAGTGGATATTGATTTCAGATAATTGGATGGGGTTGCTGACAACATTGTAAGATGGAAAGTTGCAGAGGTGAGCGAGAATTAAAGCCTTTATGATGAATATGTAAATAAAAATAGCCATACTAACAATGGTTTACCCATGACAGGAAATAGACTAGCCCTCACTGTAAAAAATTATAGATATTAACAAAATATTTGCTATTAATTACTGTCCCAAAGCAGTATTCAGTGTGCCTGCTTTGTGGCCCTGTGCTGTCCTGAATTTTGTGCTCTCTTCGTTTCTTCTAGTGCTCTTTCCTGAGAAGACGAATGTTTTAGGCCAGCCCTAAGTATATACAGGTCTTGCATGAAAGTGGGGTGAGGGTCCATTAAAAGTAAACAAATAATAATAAACAATTTACGCAGTCATAACTTCATAACAATGCTTTTTGGGTGGCACACATGCACAAACACGCAAACAACATTCACTCTCTTTGATAGTAACAGTCAGTCCATACTGTCCATGGTCCCTCAACAGTTCCTTCAAGGGTTGTATTTAACCCGGCCCAAGAAAGTTCTCCCACTGCTTTCTTCACACTAATAAAAGTATTTTTGAGTCCACAGCAGATGTATATTAATGCTCAAAAATATATATATTTTAAATTAAAAACATGGTCCCTCATCCAGAGAGGAATATCGACAACAGTTCAGGTGTGCAAAGCAATAAAATGTGCGCCTCCCCTTTCAATGCAGAGCAGAGCAACAAAGTGAGAGGGCCAATTTCTTCAGAGCAGAGCTGCGCTCACAATTTGAGTTTGGTGCAGTGGTGCAGAATCGTCATTGAACTTTCATTTGGCTTAAAGTCCTGAGGTCAGTTTACCTCATGTTAGCTCACTTGCTCGTCATTCCTCCAATGTGCATTTCTCAAAAGAAAAAGAGATATCGATCCAGGTCTCATATTATATATTCATACTGATTCTGTCTGGAAGAGTGTGTGGTCCAATTATGTATCTGAAAGAAATTAAAGAAAGAAAACATGTTATAAATAAAGTCTATGGTGGGGAAACCATTTAAATGTAAAATATTTACCCATCACTCGTTCTTACCTCTGCATTCGTATTTGAGGTCAGAGAAGTAAACCATCTCTTGAGAGAAGACGTACAACCCTAGTCGCCCACCAGCATACGTCTTGTCATAGATGTTTCCAGAATCTGCCATGATTCTCTTTCCTTCATACATGACCACTCTAAAACAATCACATTTGATCACATGAGCTCATTGCCATTTTAATTTAAATCGTGCAGATCTGTAATTGAATGTAAGGCTATGCTTTTGAAGCTTTGAACTCACCTAATAAGTCCAGTCTTGGGTCTGTGGGTCAGATGCCATCTGTAGGCAGTGAAGTCCTTCCAGCCAATGTTCTTGGGGTCGTGCCACAGAGTGCGCACCTGAAAAGGATGAATTGCAATGGTTAAAATGAGAAAAGAGTCAATATTGTGTTAAAATATGTCTCGAGCCCTGAGTCAATTAATCTATTCTCACCTGTCCTGCGGTGTCTCCGGTGTGCCACAGGGCGTTCCTCAGATGCTCACCAGGCCCGGTGGTGGAGTTGACCACTTTGATTGACAGGCCAGAGTAGCCTTGAGCTCTTGTGGGTGTGTGGGACCAGTAGGTCTGTGTAATCTGTTTCCACATCACTGTGTAGAAGCGTGAACTGGACTGGTAGCCAAACACAAATCCAGCATAGTCGTCATCTCTGTCCGTGTTGATGAAGAATGTTCCACTGAAGTCCACTGCGCTGAACTCATCGTAACCTGAATTAACATAAGATTTGGTTAAGAATCGGTCCACGACCACTTTGTGTTCATGTACTTGCAGCAAGATGTCTCTCAGTATATTGCGTACCAACAGCAATGCCAGGATCACAGTTGACAGTCTGCACCAATTCCTTGCCCTGATGCCGGACCACCCAGTTGGGGTCAATCTGGGAGGTACCCTTGGGGTCCAGAGGAACCATTTGAAATCTGCGGAAGTCTGTTTCACTGATGGCAAAGTTCTCTGGACACACGTCATAGATGTCCAAGACATTGTCTTGGTCAAAGTCATCTTTGCACACATCACCACGGCCATCACCTGAAAGGAAAATATGGACATGAAAGTCACAAAGATAGAAACTATGGACAAAATGCTGCAAAACTAGACCCCAAGGATATCCAATTTACTGAGGCACTCTGTATTTGTCTGGTAAAAGGCACCAATGTTTCAAAAGACCACATATGAAACAATGTTGAGAGACTCACCATCAGAGTCCACCTGGTCAGGGTTAAAGGCCAGCCTACAGTTGTCTTTGTCATCAGGAATGCCGTCATTGTCATCATCATGGTCGCAGGCGTCACCCTTGCCATCCTTGTCGTGGTCTGCCTGGTTGGAGTTGGATATATAGGGGCAGTTGTCCAAATTGTTCTGGTGACCGTCCTCGTCAATGTCCTGGTTGTTGTCGCACTTGTCTCCTATGAGATCTGAGTCAGAGTCGATCTGTAGGAAAACAGAATTCCTTTATGATGAGATTTCCCAAAGCCCCACTCTCACACTATAAGACTCTTGTCCTCACTTCAAATAACTCCTTTCACTGTTTTTCACCAGCCTCAATATGAGAGGTGTTTCTCCGGACATGATTTAAATGTACCCCTTGTTTTCAGGTATGCAAGCAATGTCCTTTTAGACAAGTGTCCAGTGTCCTTGCACCTCAGCAAAATTACCCATTTAGATTTGTTCCAAAGTTTGACAGAGAAGAGAAGAGAGGGGAGAGCTGCATTCTTTTCTCAAGCTGTCACATTCCTCTCTTTCATTAAAGCAGGTGCAAATTGTGGCCTTGAGGGAACTCCTACATAGTTCCATGACAGGTCAAACTCAGGATGGCTTGTAATGAAAAGATGAGATCTCACGTTACCTGATCAGGGTTGTGCTCCAGAGGGCAGTTGTCACAATGGTCTCCCACCCCGTCCCTGTCAGTGTCTCTCTGGTCAGCGTTGTAAACATATGGACAATTGTCGTCCTCGTTCAGAATGCCTGTTGAGTGGAAACATGCTTATCTTAGTCTTTAGGACTGTGAAGATGCCTTTTAAGGCTAAGAAAAGGCATTAAAGATAATTTGGATGGAATTTGGACAGATCCTCTTACCATCACCATCAATGTCAATAGCGCAGGCATCACCCTCTCCATTGTTGTCAGTGTCAGTTTGGTCAGTGTTAGCCTCAAACACACAGTTGTCACATCGGTCGCCAACGTCATCTCTGTCTGCGTCATACTGGGCAGGGTTGTAAACTCTTGGGCAGTTGTCCTAAATTTATAGGGAAATATTAAAAGCACAATTAAATCACTAAACTGGGTCAAATACATTACTCAAATAAATGATATTTATAGGAACAAAACTTTGGTTTTCAAGTCTTGTTTTTTTTTTCTCTAGCTTCTGCTGGAATGTAATATTCCACTGCTAGCTGGTCATTTTTTACCACAGCATTTTTCTTGCCCAACTTTCCAAATCTACAATAAGAATTATGGGCTACAAGCCACTTTGTCCTCAATCCTGGCTTTATGCTGAAATTATATTATACTATTCCTATGCTTCTTGCTTTCCATTCTCTGGTGAAAGCACACAAACATAGACATAGCCTTTACATTCCTATTGCCCAAAGGAAAGATGGCTACTGCTGATTGCTATGTCTGGTCTCTGAGAAAAGCACAGTGTGGAGCTAAAAAAAACCCTGCTGTGATGACTCACCCTATCATCGGGGATACCATCATTGTCATCATCATGGTCACATTCATCACCCAGGCCATCTTTATCATGATCTTCCTGGCCAGAGTTAGGAAGGCTGGGGCAGTTATCCTATAAAGGAACAAAAGGGGGGTTAAGGAGATAATCATCACAATAATAGAGTGCAGATGGGTTATAATGGCCTTTTGTATTTCTGTTCATGTGGGGTCTGGATACCTTCTTGCAGTGGTAGGTGGCGTTCTCCACACACAGCAGGTCACTGTTGGGCCATCCGTCCAGGTCACTGTCCTCTCCGCAAATACGGCCATTCCCGGCATACCCTGGCTTGCACTCGCAGCGGAACATGGACTCAGAGAAAACGCCCAAGTAGATGCAGTTTGCATTTTTATGGCAGTCGTGGCTACCATCTTGGCAAGGGTTACGGGGTTTGCAAACCTAAAGAAAATTACAGAGAATTAAAAAAAGGCAAGCAGCTAGCCTACTAGCTACAAGCACAGCGAGTCAGTAATAACTCAAACCTGTTTTTTAGCAGTTGCCTGTTCCACTCCTCTTCCAAAGGGCTGAGGACCAGAGAAACGTGAGGGGCAGGGAAGACAGTTGTAACCGGGCTCAGTGTTCTCACAACGGTGGACTCCATTATGTGTATGGCAAGCATCTGGGACCTCTGCACACTCATCAATGTCTTTGCAAGTGATGCCGTTCCCAGTGTAGCCAAGTGGACACTTGCCACACCTGAAAGAGCCATCAGGGAAGCTGGTGCACTTTGTGCCGGCGAAGCATGGGTTGGAGAGACAACCATCTGTAGAGAAAAACAATTTTAGAGAATAACTTTGAAAGTAATCTGTTGTGAGTAATGACTTATTTCTGAAATGTGTTAAATCTTAAATTCTTACTAATTGGGCAGTCCTGTTTGTTGCACACTTGAGACATAGTAGCATCACCAACGCAGTCCTTCCCTCCATATTTGGGGACAGGGTCAGAGCAGAGACGCTTGCGGTTCTGGATTCCCCCACCACAGGTAACTGTGCAGGTGTCCCACGGTGACCAAGGTCCCCAACCTCCATTGACTAAAAAGTATCATAAAAACAACATTTAATATGTTGCCCTGAATTCATCCAGTCCTAACATACTGTATATAATTGCTACTGAAATGCAACTCACTAGGACATGGTGACTTTTGGCAAATTTCAGTTTGACGTCCTTCTCCCTGGCAGTCCCTGCCACCCATCTGGGGTGTGGGGGAGTTGCAGAGGCGTATCCGCGTGATGACCCCCTCACCACAGGTCACAGAGCACGAAGACCAGGGAGACCAGTGGCTCCAACCACCATCCTGTTTGACTGTGAGTAACACATACAAAATTAATTCATCATGCTCTCAAACTGAGAATATTTATCATCACAATGGCTGTGTTAAGAATAATGAGTGACTTACAGCGTTTGTCACATTCCTGGGGGTAGCAATCACGGGTCTGGACAGAGGTGCCTTCACAGTTGCTATTGATGCGGTCACAGGAGCGTCCGCGCTGCTGGATGCCCCGACCGCAAGTCACCGAACAATGGGTCCATTCAGACCAGGGGGACCAACCATCTTCTGCATAGTCGCTCGCTGTAGGGGAGAAGACATAAATTATGGGGATTGTTACCTTGGGGAAAAAGATATCAAGAAAGAAACAAAGAAAATAAAATGAAAAGTTGTCAAATGTGCAGCAGATTTAAAAAGGAGCTTACGTGTTCCACAGCGAGGGCAGCACTCTCCGTCGGGCACTGTGGCGTTTGTGCATGGGATCAGAGGGCAGGAGATTTTGCGACACACAGTAGCAGAGTTCTGGATAGAGGAACAATCGAAATTAGTATTAATATTAGTAGTAAGTAGAATAATGAGTGAGCTGACTGGCTGACTGGCTGACTGGTTACTGGTACTCTTCCAAGCCTAATTGCTCGATTTCACCATAGAGTGATCTTTATCAGGGACATGACACTCCTGCTGTGGTGATAGAAAACGTAATCCTCTGCCACTAACGCCTGACTAATTACACAATATATGAACAAATTTCACTTGATGCTGCTTTGTTGATAGTTGAAAAGAAGTGTTGATGGCTTTCAGACAGAAGCAATGGAGGCGCTAACATAAACACCATTATCACTTCATTACATCAGGGAGACAGGAAACACAGCATTGTCTTTCCTCAGCTTAGTTCATGGCTGGTTTAAAGGTTGCATTCCAGCAGGTGTGATGACACTTACCTGGCAGGTGCACTCGGTGCAGCCATCCACAGTCCACTCATCTTTGTCCTTGTACACAATGCCGTTATGGAAGCAAATTCCACTATGGATGTTCATTTGATTCTTCAGCAGCGTGTTGTCCTCAGACTGGGGGGAAAAGAGAGAGGGAGATTGGGGGTTTGCTTAGGATGGAGGACGGAAAACTTCCACTTTGCCAAAGTTCCAATACAAATGAATCACCAACCGACACCGTGATTAAGACATTGCTTGACTCTAGCGAAGCAGTGCGAATACAACGGACAGCCAAACATATTTGTGTATTCACATGGGTATCATTAAGGACTTGGCCAGGGACTGCCATTACAGCGACAAGTGGCAACGTACTGGGAATGCATTAACTGAAAGCAGAGGGAAAGATGGAGAGGAGAGGAAAAGAGGGAGTGAATGATGACAAAGAGCAGACCCTGATGGCGTCAGGAGGAGCTTACCACTTTGCGGAGCTCATTCGACAGCTTTTTAACAACCACACCGAGTCCCTTGAGCTCCTTAAACATGCTGGCGATGTCTTCACAAGAGAAGCCGCAGACAGACTGCAGATCTGAATAGAGGGGAGAGGAGTCCAATAAATTACTTCACCTCTCTAAACGTTTACAGATCACCAATAGAACACAAACTTGTCTCTTTGTGGAGGAGAGGTCTCACCTTTGGCTTTGTGGCCGGTGTAATCAGTCCTAATGGCAGGGCTGGAGCCATTGACTGGGTTGTCCAAGGTCATGACATCTGTTAAGCTAGCTGCAGGGGTGAAAGAGGAGAGGAAATTAATTTCTGTTTGCTGGAGCACAATGTGGTAGTTCATTTCTATTCTTATACATGCTTTCATATTTGCAGATCAATAAGGTCCACTTATTTAAGGAAAATTTATATATTTGATCTATATTTTCAGACTCACCTCCACTCTGGCAACCCTTATTTCTTAGTATGGCATCAAGAGTGGTCCCAAAGACAAAGCGTACATTTTGAAGCACTCCCTGAGGGACAATAAATTATATTTATTAAAATAATCGGTTATTCTGTGAGCACAAATTATAGTGCACTAAATATTATTTTTCATTATAAGACAGTAATTGAGATTCCATCTGAGCTAAAATACTGTTGAGCTTACCATGAATCTGTCCTTTACAGCTCCCTTTCCAATCCTGAGCCTGGCAATATCTGCCACCTCCTGGGACAGCACTTTATGGATTGGGAAATCCATCTCTGATGCACTGATTTCCTCACAGCCGACGTAAAGCTGCACTCTGTCATCCTGGACGAACAGTGTGATGTTCTTCCAGTGTCCAGTGGCCAAGTCTGCTTCCTCGATGGACACGACCTGCTGCTGGTCCATGGTGGAGTAGACCACATCCAGAGTATTCGCCTTCCCGTTGGAAATAATCTCGAAAACAGGCCCTGATCCGTCATTCTTCTCGATGGTCAAAAGGCTGCCCCTGGTTTTCTTAAACTGCTTCAGGTTGACCAGGAGGAGGAAGCCCCTCTCAGCCTGAATGGAGTCGAGGAGGTCCCTGAGGGAGCTGTCGGGGACAGGGGGGATCAGGTCTGGGTTCAGGACCTTGTATGCAGGGCTGTAGGGGTCTTCACCTTTGACCAAACTCACTCCGTGGTGTCTCTTGTTTACCCGGGCCAGATCAAATAAGTCATACACACTGTTATCTTCCCGACTCTCTGATGTCAAAGAAAAGAAAAGCATTGTTCAGTTTTTTTCTCTCATGACAGTGTGCATGAAATTGCATAAAAACTAAAAAATAAGTGATATGATATATTTACTAGCACTATACACACGACCTGTAACATTATAACTAAAAACATGAAACATTTTAAGAATAAAACTGTCTTGAATATTATAAAAATAATACAGTGATACATGATAAGCTCACTATTTGAGTGCTACAGTTAAAGTCACTATATTAGTGACTACTCTAACTATGAAGCGGCTATTAAAGTTTTTACAGGTAAAAAGACAATTATAGAACATTTTCCATTCTTACCTGCCAGTCTTGCGCCTTCACAGCTCCAAAGCATCAACAGCATAATGATGCCACACAGCATCATCTCGAAATCTCAAGTGCTCCCTACTGCAACCAAGAATGACAGACACGCCGTTACGGGACACATATAGGTACCTTGGTCTTAATAAATAATGGTAAATATTACAAAGAGTTTACAAACCTTTTAAAGAGAAAAAGCCCTTTGAAAAACTAGATAAAAAAGAAGAAAAAAGTCCTCGCTTCCCCGAATATGTATCCTGTTTCTCTTCCTTTAGCTCTTGCAGAAGCTCGTTTTGGGTAGACAGTTACAAAGTGTCTATGAGCTTCTCTCCGGGTTTTATTGCGATGCTTAGACTTATTCTTCTGACTTATCCTGCCGATACAAGTGCTATTTAAACAGTTTGAGGACATTCCTGAGGTCCCGTCCGGACCAATGGGGTGGCTACAGGAGAGAAGGACGGACTTGTTTTCTTACCTCACAGCCAGTCAGAGTAATATCCGAGACGCACACACAGAGGGGAAAAATGCATTCCTTAGCTGAATTTCCATCACCGGACAAATATTTCATACACGCACCCGAGCCAAGACTTGGTCGTTTCCGGTCAAATAAAAGTTTAATTGTTCGTCAAATACTCTTAGTTTATTAAACAGTCCTTTTCTACAAAAATAAATATATATGTTGATTTATTTTTTAATGCGTTTAAAAACAAGTAGCCTATGCCAATTAATTTGGTAGATTGGAATTGCAAAACCAGTTAGTTGAGTAGATTTAAAAGTCATATAAAACATTAAATTACATTCCATGACCTACAGTCATGTATTAATTCCAGCTCATATTTATGACATACTGCAGCAGGCTATTTACTGGTTTATGGTGTGCTTCTCATTTAGCTATTCCTAGTATGGCCGCCAGGGGACTCATTGAGCAATGAATATGAGTGAAAACTGGTCTGGGAGAATGAGAGGTATGATGGGAGGATACTTGTTTCGAGGAATGTATGAGTGTCCACTTCAAGCCCGTTTGTGTGGTGGATTCAAATGTTTTGCCATATTTCATTATTAGTTTATTTGTTCAGACGGATTTTACTCCATATCCAGTGGTGGAAGAAGTACTCGAATCCTTTACTTGAAAAGTAAATGTGTCAGTTTACTTGTAAAAAATTCAAAATCCTACTTTAGAGTTATTTTCAGTTAAATTAAAAGTTATTGCAGAAACACATCTAAAACACATATGTAGCACATATGTAGTGCACACACTACACACATCTAAAACAAAAGGGGCCCCAGTTACACACTGAGTTTTGACTAGTTTAATTTTTGCAATACATTGTATTTTATAAGCTTATCATATATATATATATATATATATATATATATATATATATATATATATATATATATATATATACACATATTATATACACAGGGAGGATGGATGGTTTAAAAGGGGTGTCAAAAAGGTCATTTACACCCGAGTGGAGAAACTGTTGCTCAATAGGGGAGGAGGTTTGCGACACCACTTATCCCTCATTTACATTGCTTTTCCTTTCATCCCTTACCAGAAAACTAAACAAATGGTCACATTTGGCCTCATGTGAGAATGCCAGTGATGGTCATTCAGACTTTGCCTCGGGTGGCTCCAACGACCATAATGACTGTCGTCACAACAGCCAGCAGCACTAACGAACCAGCTGTATCAATCATTTTGACAACGACCCCACAGAGTTTAAATAGCTGGGATTTCCTACCAGTCAGTCAGAACTGAAGAAGTCTCTCGGAATAGAGGCAAAACAGGTGAGTTACATCTGTTATGGAGGTAAAAAGTCTGGGTCAGATTCGGATCAGTATGCCAAGTCTGAAACACTAAGGCAAGGCGGTTTCATGACTTAACATATTTGATTACAGTTATAGTCAATGTGCTATTCACATTCATAACAACAAACAAGATGTATAGAAAATACAACAATACAAAAAAAGAAGATGGTTAGGACCTTTTATTTGTTTTTGAAAATCGATGATTGAATGATCAGCTTTATTGGTTTTCAATACACAGACAATACTTGTTGTTAAATGCATTATTTGTCTTGCTCATTTCATGTGACTTGTTGATTATTCGAAAAAAACACCTTATTCTTTAAGGAGTAACTACACCTAGGCTTAAACTTATTAAATTCTTCATGATCTTTGGCTGTACAGTATTTTATAATGCACAATATTAGTTACACCTGTGCTTTGCCCTCTATAACATGTTAAAGTGTGGAAAAAATCATAACTCTAATGATAGCTCTTCCCCAATCATAAAACATGCAGTGAGCCAGAATGCACAACAACAGGGCCCTGGAACTGGTACACCTAACTGGAATACAGCCTTCATTACTGTAATATTAATCACATCTGTTCTTTTGCTGTTATAATATGTATATCTGATAAGAACAATTCTGTGGTCAGATGTGCTTGACCTTGCAACAAGAGAATGCATAGAGCTCAGTGCAGCAATATTTATTTGTTTATTTTTTCCCTCCACATGCTATTTAGTGCTAATGTAATGTTCAAGTGTCACATGGTCCCACAGCGCTTTACCTGTTTGCCCACAACACCGACACTCATAACAACCTTTTGTGCTGTGTAAAGTTAATTAGCACTGACATATTCAGTCCATGCAGGCATGAGCGTAGTGTTCATATCCATTCTTACTTTTAGTGATCTTGACATTGCTCTGAGCAGCACTGCAGACACAATCTTTCTGTGGCCTATTGCCTGAATTAAATTACACTCCTGTCACTGTTTTAGTAGCTCTATTTACAATTGCATGTCTGTTTTCTCATCGCCATAAACACTACTCAAAAGTTCATGTTGAAAGATTCGTGTGCATGTATGTGTGAAAGACACAGACAGACACGCAGAGACAGTGTTGTTCATTCTTGGGCGTGCATGCACACAAGTGGATGTTCCTGTCACTTCGTCTTCTTTTTGATTGTCACTGTGATGTCTCAGAACTGTCTGTCAAGAACACATCGGAGATCACATGAGGAACATAGTCCATAGCAGTGCCTCAGACCACTAAGATGCCAAAGGCTGTTGGCATAATGTTTTATTCTGTGTCATCATTGTATCTATGATTGAATATGAAGGTCATTTTATGTCTTATTCTAAGTGTTAAAATTGTATGCAAATAAATTTAATTGGGTAAAATATGCATGACAGCCTGATCACTCCCCTGCATATGTGTTTACCACTGGGGGAAAAAAAGTGCAAAGGAATATTGAGCTGAGACACTGCAGGTGAACTGGTTAAAAAATTAACTAATAGGTATAGTCATGATACTTTCCTAATTGATTACTTACATTAAGACTATGTTTTTGTATTACAGGTTAAATGAAATATTGTGTTTAAATATGCAAATGAGGAAGTATCAAATGAAATATGCATTAATTTGCATCTATTTCAATAACCAAAATCTGAACACTGGATTAGGTGAGGTTCAAAGTTATCTTATTTTGTTGTCACATTTTACTCAAAATGTTTTTACAGAGGCGATTTGGGAGATCACTTTTTATTATTTCATAAATCGAAAAGAATACTGTCAACAGGCATAAAAAAATTATTAATATTTATGACCTGTTTTTGGGAATAAAATGTTCTGATTCAGGCTATGAATGATATATGAAAAAATCCTCCAGAAACCTTCAGAAGATAGTCGGGAATAAAACTGGAACGTTTGGTGTTTTTAAGTGCTGCTGAAGTGGAGAGTTAAGGCTCAGAGTATGATGAAGTAATTTTGAGAAAACGGCCTGGAAATATAAGTATTGTAAAATTCTACACATTTTCATTGAAAATAAATATTTGCAGAGCCAACAGCGAATCAAACAACATCCTGTTGCGGAAACTCAGGGACTGGGAACACAAGCGCAGGACACGGACAGGTGTTGCGGGCAAGGTGGACTTTATTGTCAGTTTCACACAAGAGTTGGGGAAAGTGGCGGTGGCAAGGCAAAACGGCGGATGCCGAGGGTTGGCGAGGCGGAGACCGGAGGCGAACAGGAAAGGCGGTTGCGTGGCTGGCGATGAGATCCGCTATGGGTGAACAACAATCTGGCGACGAATGACTGGAGAAGATATACTGCAGGATGGTGAGCTGATGAAAGGCAGGTGTGTCTGGTCAAATGATGAGTGATGAGCTGATTGCCAACAGGTGCGTAAGCCCAAGGAGCCAGAGGAGGTAGACATGACGAAACACACGCGCGCACACACACAGGGAAGGGATAACACCAGGGACCTGGCCAAGGCCGTAACACATCCTTAACAACAACAATATAGAACATCTAAAACACATCAGAACTGATAAAGTAACAGCATGTCTGAACAGTCACACTTACACACACAAAACACACAGATAGAGAGGCCCAATCTCAAAGCCCCCCTAAACCTTAAGCCCTGAACTCTCACAGACTTAACTGACATCGTGATTGAGTGTAAGAGGCTGCAAGGTCCCAAAGTGCTATAAATAGGAATGGGACAGCATGTTTCCACATTATCACGTAACCTTGACTACACTGAAACCCTGCTCCTCGTGCTCTGTTGGCGGATCGATCGACACCAGCCCCGTCGGTGGTCCGGCCTACCCCTGCTCCTCGTGCCTTGTTGGCGGATCGATCGACACCAGCCCCGTTGGTGGTCCGGCCAACCCCTGCTCCTCGCACCAAGGCCCTCAGCCCAGCAGCCCCGTCCCTGACTCCCCCTGCTGCTGTCGTCGTCACGCCCTGTTCCCCGGCCTCTGGAGGGGTCGTCACGCCCCGTTCCCCCCCAGTCCGCCCTCAGGCCGCACCCCTGAACTCCCTAGCTCCCCTGGTCTGCCCGAACCCTCTGGTCCCTTTGCTCCGCCCCAGGGACGTCCGCCCAAACCCTCTGGTCCCTTTGCTCCGCCCCCGGGGACGTCGCCCAAACCCTCTGGTCCCTCCGCTTTTCCCTTGGGACGTCCGCCCGAACCCTCTGGTCCCTTTGCTCTGCCCTCAGGACGTCCGCCTGAACTCCCTGGTCCCCCAGCTCCGCCCTCTGGCACCCCATCTGAACTCCCTGGTCCCCCAGCTCTGCCCTCTGGCACCCAGTCTGGCCCTATTTCCTCAGTCCAGCCCTGCCCACTCGCCTGACCCTTCCCAACCCTGAAACCCTCTCTGAAGTCCCTGTGTTTTGTTTTGGACCCTGGAACCCCACCAGCCGGGCCCCAGTGGAATTTCCTCCCCCCGACGTACTTTTGCCATGCCCCGCCTAGTCGACTGGGAGGGCCGCCTGGAGGCGTCCGTTGAGGAGGGGGCCCTGTTGTGGTGGCAGCCCGGCTGACGGTGAGTGTCCTGGTTTTTTCTCCTTTTCATCAGTTATTCTGCAAATTCCTTGGTTTTCTCTCTTCTCTGCCTGCCTCCCTGTGTCTCCTCCCCTGTGTGCTCTCTCTCTCTCTCCCTCTGCTCCTGAGCCCAGCCAACGACCTGCACCTCATCAGCCACCTCGTCAGCCTGCCACACCTGCCAGTAATCAACCTCATCCCTGCCTGTATTTCAATCCCGGTTCTCCACGCCATTCTTGCTTGATCGTCGTAGCTCCATACCCGGTGCCACCTCTGCATTCAGGCGCTCATGTTTTTTGATTTCTCTCAATTTCCCTGTGCTTTGTCACCTCTGTCACTAACCTTGTCTCTTTGTCTGCTTTCCTCCCAGGTTCACTCACCCTCGTCCTCCGTTCAGTCGGCTGGGCTCATCCTCCGGTCCTCTCCTCCTCGGACTTCCCCCACGGTGTCCTCCCTGTTCTCCCTTGCCTCCTCGCTTCCTCGGCCCCAGTGTTCCACGGCCCTCTGGTCCCAGTCTCCTCGGTTCCCCGTGCCTGTGTTTTCCCGGCATCCACCTCTCCCGACTCCAGTCCCTCACCCCCTTTTCCCAATAAAACCTGTCAAAACTGAACGTTGCACTGGGGTCCACTCTGTCCCCACACCACACCACCCATAACAACCCCCGTGTTTCACATCACAACGCTATAAACGGTGTGTGCAATTCCCTCAGGCAAAGTCTGAAGACATGCAGACTTACGAAAAGGGTGCAAAAAGGGCTCAAAAGGTCTGCAAGAGAACCCTTGCCCACTTTACTATTCGAACAAGGGGACAGACCTAAGCCCTCACAGGCTCACCGGGAATGTGCTTAAAAGTCTGAGTGTGGACATTAAGATTGGGACAAAGCTTTCCAACGGTACTGGCGATGATATGGCGCAGAATGCTAACTTTTAGGCGGGATCTACAGACGCACACAGACAAACTGTTGTCAAAAAAACTACTAAATGTGTATTTTAGACTTTTTTCCCCACTAGTCTTAGAGAAGACATGTTAAGGAAGCAAAGTAGCCCAAAATCACAAAATTGACCAGTTCAGGAAGCACAATGGTTTGGCCTGTGGCGTCTCACCTTAAAAACAAGGCTGAAAGGGGCAAGATATGATAATTGTATCATTTATGTGACATCTTATATGTACGTACATTTTTTTTGTTACAAT
The DNA here is from genome assembly GCF_021292245.1 of Micropterus dolomieu. Lineage (NCBI taxonomy): Eukaryota > Metazoa > Chordata > Actinopteri > Centrarchiformes > Centrarchidae > Micropterus > Micropterus dolomieu. Next base: position 5,346,918 of record NC_060153.1, on the reverse strand, counting down.
ATAACAGATTATATAGTGAAACTGAGTTTTGTAACTACATAGCAGACAATATACACTAATACAGAAGCAATTATAAAAATGGCAGACAGAAATAAACTATAATCAATGGAGCAGTGCTGAGGATGAATTTGAGGGTAAGAGCCTGATAGCTTGGGGGGAAAAGCTGCTCTGCAGTTTGGTGGTGTGGCAGCTGAAACTTCTATGTCTCTTCCCAGAAGGCAGCAGGGTGAACATGCTGTGGCTGGGGTGGGTACTGTCCTTTAGTATCTTTTGGACACTGTGATACACAAATCCCATGCCAGTTTGTGATGTTTCCTGTCTGGATGCTTTCTATTGCTCTTCTGTAAAAGCTGACAAGATCTTGGCGTGGTAATTTGACCTTCTTAAGCTTTCTCAAGAAATATAGTTGTTTCTGAGCTTTCTTCACCAGCGTGGAGATATGAGATGACCATGTCAGGTTCTCTGTGATACTGATTTACAGGAACCTGGAACTGTTCACCTGCTCCACCTCAGCACCACTGATGTAGACAAGAGCACACAGCCCTGGAGGGCTCCGGTGTTGAGCACTAGAGTGGCGGAGGTGTGTCCGCCAATTCAAATGGACTGAGGTCTGTTTGTGAGGAAGTCCAATATCCAGTTGCAGAGTTTTCTATTTACACGCAGAGTGCTGAGTTTGCTTATCAGTTTCATAGGTAAGATTGTGTTGAATGCTGAGCTGAAATCCACAAGTTTACAACATTCTGATTTCCTCGAGGTGCGTGAGGGCTGAGTGGAGAGCAGTGGAGATGGCATCCTCTGGTTCTGTCTATGGAACCAAGATGAAATATACTTAGCATAAATGTAAATATTTTAACCATTGGAGCTCCATGCGACTTAACTTTGGCATACTTTTAAAAATAGTAACATGGCTACAAACAATGAATAATTCAATTACATGTTTAAAACCACACATGCATGTTTTAGCAATCGAGGTCTAATGCACATACCTCAGACTACATTAGGTGGTTTAGCAGTGGTGGTTTAAGACAGTTTATGTTGAGTAGTATATAGTATCACTACTCAGAAATAGGAAAGAGGCTATAATATCATTAGTACAGAGTAAAATAATTAGAACTACATTGATTTATTTGAAATAACTGCGAAACTTGAGATTGACCAGAGGTTTGTCAAATTATTCTCTATTTATGCTGCATTCACATGTATTCAGGCAGACGGCAAACTGGATATCATTATAGTAGACGAGAGTAGAGCCCGACCGATATGGGTTTTTGGGGGCCGATGCCAATATTAAAGTGAAAAAGAGACGATTTATGAGCCGATATTTTGATTTTGAAAATTATTTCGAGAGTAGACCCCTTTCCTGTCCAAACTACACTTAGAACAGGTTGATATTGAAAGCTGTTCTGTGTGTGGACTATAATACCTCTTCCTAAATGGATTATGTTAATAAAATAGATTGCTATGTGTACTTTACCACACACATAATCTGTCGTAATAACTAGATTCAATGTAGCATATTCACATCTAGTTTACCCCTGTACCAGCACTCTTTGATAATATCCAAAGCTATGAGAAACCATTTCTCAACCACAAGCTGTCACGATCCTGTCCTGAGTTTCTCTGAGTTTATTGTTGCCGTATCAGTATCTGTTATTTAGTCTGTTTTGGTTCCACGTCTTTGTTCACAGTCCTGTGCCTTAGTTATGTTTTAGTATTTACTTCTAGTTCCTTGTCTGCATTATTTTAGTTTAGTCTGCTCTGTATTCGGTGTTCTGTGTTCTCATTTAGGTTCTGTCATGATGTCAGGTTCTGTTATGATCCCTGTGTTATAGTTGGTCAGTGTCTGTCTCATGATGTTCTGTTTGCCTGCCCTGCCCGTCGTGTCACCCTGTTTCTGTGGATTTGGATTTCTGTTGGATCACCTTGGATTGTTATTTTGGATTCAGCCACTCTGTAGTAAGTGTGCTCACCTTCTTTTTGTGTGAATAAACCTTTGGAACTGTACCTGCACTTCCCGTGTCTTGCATTTGGGTCCTCCAACCTGCTTCACCACCACACACTCCTGACACAAGCTGGCTCTAAAACATGCCTTCTACGATAATGTGACCTGTTGTTGTATGCATCTAATACTACATTACTGTCTACAACGAGGACTTACAACTTTGAGATTTCATTTAACATTATAACTATAACCAGAGCCCTTACGGCTCTGACAACATCGTTTCACATCTACACTGTCACACAAAGAGGAGCTACAGGAAGACATGTTAGATTCTTGTTTGGCTCATGTTTATTTACATGTTCACTCTGGTTTAATCATTTCCGGGAGAAAGCCAGGAGAGGGCAATGAAAAATTGGAGGGTTAGCAAGTCATGAATGTTTTCAGGAGAGAAGTGATTGGGTCTGTTTTTATTATAATTATTTAATCATCAGTCATGTAATTAACGTGACAAAGGACCAACTCACTGCTAACACAACCTTCTCCATGTTTCTACATGCTTCAGTAGGCTCAGGTAGACTCCAGTCTAGTGTTGTGTCGTTTAATGAACGTTTCGTTCATAAGACCTAATCGTGTATATGACTCGGGAGGAACGGGTTGTCTCAGTGAGTGATTCGTTCATTTTTATGCATGTGTGGTACACCCCAAGTCGTTTTCATGGGTGGCAAAGACAGAGTCATACTTTTGCAACAATGACCTGACTTTTTCTCTATCTGGATCATCCAACACTGGCAGAGCCACCGACTCCACCCGATCAGCCACAGAGGAAGAAACAGTTTGGGCATTAGCAGTCACCAATGTGGTTCTATCCTCAGTCACACCTGCCGGCAGACTAACAACCTGTGCTGCACTGAGGTTACCCAGACCAGTCCGTGGGTAAAGAAGAACAGCTGTCGTCCCCACGTTAACCACAGGAACATACACTGTGCCCTGGACGACCGGCACCAGGCAAGAGGAGGAAACAAGCAGCCCAGCTGGCAACCCAGTCTCAGGCGGCTCCAGAAGCACAGTCTCCCCCGCAAACTGTTCTGAACAAGTACTGGCAACTAACTTCATATGACCTCCTGGTATACGCACAGCTCGCCTACCTCGAACTTTCACTGTGCCGACGCTGGACCCAGATTCTTGATTACCAGACTCATGGCACTGCTGCAATGCCACAACAAAAGGACGAGGAGCCTGTAACACTGCAGGTGACTCGAAAAGGGAAGGTCCAAGCGCACCAAAAAGTTCTCTGTAGCACCGACGAATAACATTCATCCCCAAGATGCCAGGGGAAAGAGACACAGCACCAGGGGGATCCCTCACCACAAGAATTCCACAGCGGGGCATGACCTTTCCACACAACTCTACATCCAGTTCTAAAAGCCAATGTAGGGGATTGCCAGACCATTTGCTGCTTGAAGCTGAAGCCAGTTACATGAGCGAAGGCGATCCTGACCCCAAGGTGCAAACTGCTCCATGAAAAGAGACTCGGTCATGGTGGACACCATGGACCCAGTGTCCACCAGGCAGGAAACAACCACACCACCGATAGAGACATCCAAATTTGGGCATGAGGCAACTAATTCACATGCCACTCCTTCCTGTGAGCCTGAGGGTTCCCCACCTGAGCTGTGGCTCAACAGCTCAGTGGGTGCTAGTTTTCCGGCTGCCAATCAGACGGGGCCGCCCTAGCACCATCTGAATTTTGACCACTAGCCCTATCTGGACCCCGGCGGGAAACCCTTTCCCCAGTACAGTCCTTGGCCAGGTGGCCGGACTGTTGACACTTCCAACAGATAATAGGACCAGAGTGAAAAATTTTATCCTGGGGGACCTAAGGCCTGAAGTGAAGCTACAGCCTGGGTAAGCTGGTGTAACTGTTCTTGCTGACGCTTCATCAGTGCCATCAGTTCACCTGTAGTAGGTTCTGGAGGAGAGACCCGAGGGCTAGATGACCCCGGACACCACACTGAAGACCAAACGCTGAAGGCAAAGAATAGCTACGACCCCGCGCCCCACCCGGTAAACCCTCATGCTCCAACCGCATGGCTTCAGCGCGAAGTTTCATCATAGCTTTAGTTGGATCCCGACGAACAAGTTGTTTAAGCTCACGGCAAAGAGAGCAGTCAAGGACATGTTCAATAAATTGGTCCCGGAGCAGCACATCAGCGTTGGGCATACCGTCTGGGGCTTGCTGTTTAACACGGGCCATTAAAGACACGAGGGCTAGAGAAAACTCCTGCAACGTTTCACCCTCGAGCTGTCGCCGGGAGAAGAAAACCTGTTGCAAGGAAATGTAAGACTGATCACACCCATAAAGCTCATTCAAGACAGCAAAGACTTTAGCGGGGTCCCTTCGGTCAGCACTAGAGCAGAATTTAATTTCTTCCTTCGCCTCTCCCTCCAAATGATCAAAGATGAAAAGAGCCTGGTCAGCGGCAGCCAAATGCCTGGCACGCATACATGTCTCAACTTCCTCGACCCACTCGGCTATTCCCAAACCCGTGCTACCATTAAACATCGGACACCTGCGGTCCCTAGGAACAACAACCAACCGCTCCGTTACAACGGGGGCAGGGGACTGTACCGCTGAATGAGGCGGCAGAATGGAACTCACCCCCACCAGGGCCCGAAGAAGTGGCACACTCCCGACGGAGTCGCTCTTGTCTGCCTGAAGCTGAACCGAAAGCTCCACAGAAAAAATTTGGATATGTTGGGTCCTAACACCACTAATGCTGTCCTGGATAAGCACAACACAATTAATTAACAATATTTGTCTCTGCCCCTTTCATATATATATATATATATATATTTTTTTATTCTATTTTTGACAGGATCCTGCCGACAACGCCACGTGTGGCAGAAACGAGTGGGCTATAACACTCGAGAAGCTGAAAGTGTCCGACAATGCCAATTGGGATAGGCCCAAGACCCTTAAAGCACACAGATCGTTTTATCAAAATTAGGGGCAGAGACAATCAAGTAATTATAAAAATATACAATTTTATTTTTCTTTTTTCATTAAAATAGCAACACCTGCTCTATTAAAAAGATATGTAATGCGTATTAGAGAAAACAACACAAACACCATTCAAATCAACAAACCCGCACGCGTAATTAAAGGATCAAAATCAAACAAAGAAAAAAACACAAACAAGCCCACATGCAATATACATCCAGTTAATACCAATATTTAGAGAACCAGTGTCTGGATATTCAAACACTTAGAACGTATCACTCCAAACCAGTTCTGTGCATCCAGGGCAGTCATATATCCAGACACTGCATCAATACACAGCAAAGTTTTATACCGATATCCAGAACAGCAAGAGTGGGAGGAGAAACGCGCCGGGGAGTGTTAACCTCTTAGATAACTGTGGCACCCAGCAGCCTCGACAGCATCATGCACACGGCTGTAGCTCGGTCACGCGCTTTACGGGACACGCCACCCTCAGACCCCAGCAGGGGGGCAAGCAATCCGCACAACCACACAGCACCCAACGAGCCACCCAACGCCAGCAGCCCAGGTATTCATCTAACCACACGGGGAATATCCACGGCCGAAACAAAGTCGGCTCACTCCGCAATAAACTAACAACCTCTGGCAACGGCAACAAACGTGCAGCACGCCAGCCCAGACGCGTCTCCACACCCAACAGGAGAAGACAGAAACCCAAATGAGTCTACCACACAGGCTTAAAAAGGCAGCTCTCCTTCTCCCCCAATCAAAGGGGATAAGCCCCAGGTGTGCTGGTGCACCTTCCCGTGCACAGGTAAGAGGGAGGGACAAAAAACCTCATCCTGCCACACATGCGTGAAGGATCTTGGACTCTTACGTTCACTCGTCACACGGCAGCTGCATGTGTTCCGTCAGCACAGTTCACGACTCTCAACTGTGGGTCTCTAGGTCTGAGTCGTTCATTTGTCACGTGACAGCGATTGTGGAGCAGGAATGAACGACTCGTTCACCGCTCACATGGGTCAGCTGTCAGGTAACAGTCACTGGACTGACATTATATAGCTATTTTGTTAATTATGTGACATTTTATAAAGCATACCGTTATTACAGCACAGTGATGTTGTGCTAAGTTATAGTTTTAACACAGCCGTACCGTAACTTTAGTCCTGCTAGTGTTCAACATTACAGCTAACAGCTGATGAGAGTTGTTCTGGGTCCGCTCCACTTCAGAGCCCTGACAGGGTTCTACCGGGAGCCGAATTACCTCAGAGGTCGTCTCCTCTCCAAAACAAATGGACCCGGTCATTAAAACATTAAAACACAGCCACATAGCAACGTTAGCATTAGCCCTGTAAACAGCTAACAGCTGATCCAGGTCCGCCAGAGAACGCAACGTAACTTTTCCTTTTTATTTACCAACAGAGCCGTGCTTTTGTTTCACAGCTCATGACTGGTGAACAACCTGGCAGTGTTTGAGAGCGATGTGCTCATGTTTGTTTCTCTGTCTGCAGAATCTGGACCTGATGTGGCCCATTCTGCATCCAGACCTGCCAAACTGCTGCATTTATATAATGTTTTAATATTTCTTTGTTCCTCTCTCTGTGCTGGAGTTCTTTTAAGAACTTGGTCGCTTGATCCAGATTATTATTAAATTGGTTGAATTTTAATAAGAGTGTGTTTATTCATATAGTGTATCAAGCTTATTACTTCTATACACGCAGATCTGATATTAATATTTTACTCATGGATAGGGACGTTAGGCTACTGTATGAATGAGCACTTTAGAGATAATGATAGTAATTATATACATAAGCCTTTATATGGCTGGCCTGGTTGTATACTACTCAGGAAAGATTGTGACAATGGAAGGATTTCGGCAGAGTAGTGGATTGCATATAGACAACATATTTCTGTGTTTTTTTACATGGTTTGAATTTGGTTGTGGGCCCAGGGGGGTTGATATAATGATGATATACAGTATCAAGAGGTGAATTTGTGCATTATACTTTGTCAAATAAAGCAAGCCAGGCAGCCTTCCGTGTTTATGAGCAGCGCTGTTTTTTTAATCGCCGACTAGAGGGCTGAAGCGCCACAATAACCAGCCTAGTTCAAATGAACGAAATGACTCAAAAAACCGATTAGTTCATTTTAATGAACAAGATTTGAATGAAGGAGTCTGTCAAAAGACTTGAACTTGCCATCACTACTCCAGTCAGCTGATTGTTTTTTTCTGTGGTTTTTGTGTTGAGGCAGTGTTGTTAACAGAGGAACTGCAGAGCTCCCTCTAGTGGGCAAGCTATGAAACACTCAAGACAAAAGTGAAGGATCTGTCTCTCTGTTTCTTTATCAATAGTCATATCTGCTGTTATAAACACAGATGATAATATGTCGGTCGGTCTCCTGAGAGCAGGATGGTAAAATTAGATGAAGATGGCAGAGAACAGCAAAAGTAGATGGCATCGCCATTCAAAGTTAAAATATTTGAACTTCTTGCTGTTGTAATATACAACCAGATGTTACATACTCCATCACACAAGGAGAAAACATGACGATGTGGACAACGATAAGCTAATGTTTTTTTGTTGTTGTTGTTGATGCCCCTTTTCAGACAAACATAAACAAGTACAAACCACAAGTACAGTTCTCCTTTCACCATCCATGTTGGAAATGAATGAATGGCTTTATTTTTTGGAGGGAATTGACATTTTGGAGTGAAATTAACGTTAATTTTAAGTATTCATTTATCCATTCATTTGTACTAACACCTTTTTGTGCTGCTAAAGTACTTGCAATTAGGCCTGTTGCGATAACTGCAAAATAAATGCAGTAAATACTGTGCTATGTTCATACCTTCTTATTTTACACTTCAGTGTGTGCTAAATGAGTCAATACTTCAAAAATTGGACAAGCAATACAAGTGCCCTAATGTTAACGGTTCAAGCGCAAGGATGGATCACCATGGGCTGTCTGTGACCCAACTTCAAACTTGAAAGCTGTAAGTTCTGTAATTTTTTATGTTTTTGCTTTTACTGTTTATTTTGTAAGTTAGATAACTTTGCGTTAGCATATTGAGCAGTTAATGTGGCTAACAGGCTTAGTGATGTTGGACATATGTTGTAATATTGAGGGACAGTCAAGAAAAACTGTGTGGATGTATAGCCTCATTTAATACCCACTAAATAATGAACGTAGATGCCTGTAATCAACTAAAAGTATTTGTCCTTGTGGTCTTGCCTGAGAAGTATAGGTTGATCAACAGTAGGCATCTGCTTTGAGAGAGACAAAAGTACTTCTCTTGTCCAGACTGCTGCATACGTTTGTGTAAGCGTTTCGTGCTTCCCTGTCAGGGCTCTGAACCATACTCTGTGGCCCAGTTCTGATCTCCATCGCCTAAACCCTGACTTAGTTGACGTCACCTGATAAGTGCTTGAGTTTGAAAGGCTTTCTTCTTAGGCGACCCACTACCTGATTTTAACATATTCCAGGCTCCTGCTTTACAGAGTGGACGAGAGGTTATTTTGAAATGATCAATATACTCATTTATTTTCACAATTCAACATTTCAGCATTATACAGTTCCATGTAAATATTTTTTTCTTGGAATTGCTCTTTTCATGTTTGTTTACCTTTTTTTTTCCTTCCCCTGGGTACCCTGTGATGTCACAACGCTAACTGTGGGGTTTTCCCTCAGGCAAAGTCTGCAGAGATGTGGACTTACGAAAGTGTGCATAAAAGGCTCAATGTGCCTGCGAGAGAGCCCTCATGCACTTGATGACTTGACAATGGGACAGCCTTAAGCCCTCGTGGATTTCCTGGAAACACACCTCCAAGTCCGTGAATGCAGAGATCCTCCTGCTGTAGGAAAGTGGGAAGCACTTTTTAACCTATTTTTAAAAAAGCAAAGTGTCTGTACCTGTTAAAGCGTCACACTTTGATAGATGTGAAGGCACCGAGGTGAACTGAGCTTTTAGGTCCAGTTTTTTTCTTTTGTGTTTTGTAATTTAGTGTGACATGGACAAGAAACAGACACATTTTCAGTGTCTTTCCTCCTTATTTTTAAGGAGACCCCCACCGCCCTTCAAATAGGAGTGACCTCATATCTCAGCTGATGGATGTTGACTGACCCCCATGTTTCATTACAAAGTGTACAGCAATTGAAATTTGTAACCAGAGGATGAAAGCAATACAAGTACTTCATCTCCTGGTGACAACAGAGGCCCTCAGTTAAATAGGGATAGTTAATGTTCTTGGGCCGGAAGCAATCCATTTTTCCTTGTCCTTGTAACTGCCTCCTGGCCTTTCAAAACTATCATTTGCTCAAAGGCAAAATACAGGATATGTTGCCCATATAGAAAATATTTTAACGTATGAACAGTTATGACCAAGGAGACAATAATAATGACAACAACCAGCGTAGCTTGTTTTTAAATTCTACGCCTGGCTTGAATCAGTACCTGCTGTTGTACAGCTGCCTGGGCTTCCTACATCTGGGCGTCCTACATCTGGGCGGTTTCCTGCAGAGACTGCATCTGATGATGTTTATTGTCTGAGCTGACTTACACACATGAATACACTGAATGAGTTAGAACACCAGCCATTAAATTGTTCACCAAATACATTCATATCCAAGGTGGGTTAAAATCAAGGGCAACTGGACTGAAACTTAAAGACTTTCCACTTCTCAGAAGCGAAACGTCTTGGCCCCATCTAGAAAGGTGGTTTATTTTCGCTTATTTTGGGCCACAACCACCTTTTTAGATATAACCAAGTATCTGGGCCTCCTTGCTCCTCTGTTCTTTAAGCAGTAAGAAAGAAATCAATCAAGGATCACTATATTGAAGGATATGACCATTCTCTCTAATGGGATGACGGGAAGACAAGGAGCTCAGTAGTGGAAGGAGTCCAGTACTGGAAGGTCTCCTCCGAGAGGATACACAAGCATCTGTTGCATAAGTCTTTTATTGAGCCACAACATCCCGCCATTGGAAAACTATTAGTGACTCAATTTTGCAGTTCAACTGGAGGCTGCATCTGATGAGATTTATATGGAAGACCGCTCAAAACTAGAGGCCTGGGTAATGTCCACAGAGACTATGAGCTAAAAACCATGAGGGACATAACTGATAGTATCTCAGAAACCTAAGAGATCTAAGGAAATCTAAGATACATACAGATAACCGTTCTGGCTGAATGGAATAAGTCTGAGAACTGTTAATGTGGAGATAATGTGGAAAATTATTTCCTTTTTAAGCAATACTCACTAAGTGGAGTATCTGATATTTAAAAGAATAGAAGAGGCATTCTTTTGGAGGATTGTCTGCTTTGGGGCTTTCTGTGTCTGAAACATTCATGCAGAATATGATCTCCTCCTCTCCTTAACAAAAAGTACTCTGTAGAGGTTAAAGTACAACATGCATTATAGAACCGCAAATGTAAATTTAAAAACTATTTAACTATATTGGTCACATGATTACAACTATGTTTTATCCCCCGTCTCTGGGACTACAGTTTGAAACCTCCAGGAGTCACCTGTCTGTGGCCACAGAGTGGCGCTTCATAAGTCATATGTGATTTCATTTAATATTTACTGTATATCATATAGTATTAACTGCAGAGTTTTCATGTTGAAACCACTTTACATTTTAACTAGCAGCTGTTATATAATGTATACATTGTTATAAGTAAGTATATAGTTTTTTTATTGTAGGCTATATACCAGAGGAAAAACACACAAAGAGAGGAGACGAAAGAGAAAAGAGACTTCACATGGCTTTTAATCAAGAATGTACAGATTCTTACATGTACATTCTTCCCACAGGCAGTTTAAAACTAGAATATCTCATATCGACATTCCTAGCCAGAGCTCATTTCTCAATGAACAAGAGAAAGTAGGAAAGTAGTAGGCTATATAATAGGGAATGAATGAGAAGAGTAGGCATTAAAGCTTTTCACTTGTTAAGATGTGTTGAGTGTTTATGATAAAATTGGTTGAGACTACACTTCATCACTTCAAGCTTATGACCACTGACAGATAACAGGAAAATATAAGCCTCATTGTTTCTGCACCACATAATATATGAAGTTTACAAAGGCATTGTTAGGTGAGGATCAAGGCTCCTCTCCCTTTGCTTAAATAGATATTGCAAAATGTCTTAATTTTTTTTAAATACAACAGAAACACAAAGTAGTACTGAAAGCCATAATTTCAGCTTGTAGTAAAACGGTGCAATATTTTTAATGGACATTTAGCATGTGAAAGTACAAATTACACATTTGTGTGCACAATAGTGAAGCAATAACTCCCCCCCCCCAAAAAATGCAAATTCTGAAAGTATTCATTATTGGTTACTTAAAAAGGCACACGGTCTTGTTATTGTATCACCATTAGTAGTGAAAAGAAATACATGTTTTCCACCAAGGCAGTAAAATGTGAAGTTTAGCTGCTGATCTGAACTTCCATTCTGTTACTGTTTTAATGCCAATAATATTCATCAGCTGTTTGTCTCAGGAAGGTAACAGCACATTTCTGTCCACATAGAAAAGCCATAACAGAACACTGGAAAATACAATCACATTAAAATACAATCCAATTACGTATTTTTTCTACCAGGGCAGTAAAAGTTTAACTGATCTGAGCTTCCATGCTGGAAGCTACCATTTTATTTCCAATTAGTGATCAGCTGATTGTCTCATTAATGTAACCAACAAAGCCAAAACAGAGCGCTGGATAGAGTAACTACATGAAATTAATCCAACTACATATTTTACACCACAAGCCAAAGCACAGATGTACTCAAATCAAAGATAATACCAAAGCTATTTGCCACTGCCAGGGCATTACCTTTTATCTAGCTTGTTAAAACAAGTTACCATCAGAGTCCAGAGCCACAATCGTGACATTATAACAGGCACATTCTGAGCAACAGGTTAACATATATAAATCTGTTTTTTATTTTTGTTTTTATCAGGGAGCAGCATAAACGGTCTATGTTCAATAACAAGTTTCCCTGTTAAAGTGAGGTGAAGTGGACGAGCACAAGGTGTAGTGACATGCAGGCGCATTCCTGGGAAACTGTCACTGTTGTGCTCGCCTCACGCACATGCTTGCCTGCTGCTGAAGTTGAAATGTCTGGAACTTTTTGTACGCGACGTGCAGCACAAATCATTGGAAGAGAGACTGATCCTCGCTGCGAGTTTCCAGAATCTATTACTGTTTACTAAATAGTTATAAGGACATCAACAGGAGGGAAGTCGCATGGCAGAGCATCCCTGCTAGACTAGATGTAGGCCTTATGTGGCTTATAATTTTAACTTCATTTAAGCAGGCTACAGCTGTGTAGCGCACAGAAGCTGTTGCCATGGTTACTATCCATCAACATCCCACCCCTCCTGTGACCCATGGTTTGACTGTATGTGTATTCAGAGCCAGTGAGCAACAGACTTTCAAAATTATAATAACAATAAATTAAGATAAAATAATTAATTAATTAATTAATAACTTGCCCAGCCCTAAGAAAAATATATCTTGGTGCAGCTTCACAACTTCAAAATAAACAGACTAGCAATGTATTCTGTGTGGAGCAGAGCGGAGAACCGCTTTTGGGACACTTATGGGATGTTTCTGAAACAGGCTGTGGCACATCTGGCGGAATCACAAGCATTGCCTACAATGGCCGTGATCAGCTCTAAAGGCAGCGTCACTGCTGGAACGCAACACAGCCATGCCCGGTGGAATAAAGCAGTAAGAAGTGCAATTACATTACATTTCACACTAGCCTTTAAATGGAATCTACAGCACTGATAGATCTGCCTACCAAGGCACTCACACAAGACACAGGACATCCTGTAAATTAAGTTTTATTTTTATAGTGCCAAATCATAAGTAGACGCAGGACACATAGCAGATCTTGGCCATACTCTTTATAATGTTAAAAATTGATGGAATCGAGACAGCAATACCCCACTGCACCCTTTCACACAGTGAAAATTGTACCTTAGAACCATTTCAGATGGAACAGGCTTGAGGCAAGCCCAGGGAGGAACAGCAGACCTTACTGAACAACAGACCCATCCTTGTCGTCTGGGGAAGGTAGTGGATGCAGTGACATTGAAAGGTAGGCATGTGTTCACACAACCGGGTTCGCAATATCAAATTCATCAGATATAAAAACGCACTAAAGGGCAGGGCACAGACTACATTTTGGCTAGCCTACTCATTTTGCCCACATAAGCTGCATTTAAATAACTCTTCTCTGAAGTGCAGTGTTTGTTAAGCTGTACATTTTGTTAGAAGGACACGCTGGAGGTTGTGTTTGCACTTGTTTTCACAGAATACCGATTCCCAGAGAAGGTGATTTTTGTATAGAATTAAATGCAAGATAACATTTTTTTAATAAAGCAATTATCACAACACTACATTTTTCAAATGCTCCTGCATGGAAATGGAAGAAATAAAAGAAGAAATAAAAATGACAAAACACTTATGCAATACTAATGACTTATTTCAAAACTGTCCATCCCTTCATGTCCAAATACTTCTAATCCATACTGACTGCATGGAAGTGGAAGCTTAAAGCATTAGTTTGACATTTTGAGAAATACGCTTTCTTGCTGAGTTAAAATTCTTCCATCTGTCCAATATTTATGGATAATCCTAATACATTTCAAAGTCAATCGAGGGTTGAAATTTACAATTCTCTAAATAAATCTTGTCTAAGTCTAATTCCTCATTTAAGCCCGCACTTTACTTTTAGTTTATTTGATACATTTTTTTTGGACTGGCTGAATAGGTGAAAAGCATAACCAAAGGTTCTATCTCACACAGGCTCCGCCCTCTACTGGACTCTATGGGTACTACCTCTCCTCCTATCACACACACGTACTCGCCCACTGAAATTTTGCATACTGTAAGTAGCCGACCAATTGGACGTCGCTACTGTACGTGCGTACCGTATAAATAGTGGTGTCCTCACTGCTCAGTATCCTTATTTCTTCAGACAGACGGCAAACCGCCCACTGACCTTCACCTCCACGGATGGAGTCGCCGCTCCTTGAAGCTCGCCTTTGCCCGTCGTGCCCCGGCCTGATCGCCGGGGTAGACACTCATCGCTTCTGCTTTGAATGCCTCGGCAGGGACCACGCCAGAGATGGCATCCGCCAACCGCCGCTGTGTGTTGACTCCCGAGCCATTCCTCTCATCCAGTGACAGCAGTGCTGGGAGCATTTCCGGCAGTGTGAGCTCTCCCTCATCTGTGAGGAGAGTGATGAAGACGCGGGGCCGGATCCCCTCCCTGCTGAGGAGGATGCTCCGGCCCCCGATCAACCGCCTCAGTCGGCTTCACGCTCCCTGCCGTCCCTGCCGCCGCCTGCGATGATGCTGACAGCCTGTCATCTGCGCCGGCCACCTCTACCGCGGCTATCTCGGCCGTGTCTAAAGAGCAAATGAATTCCTCTTCAGGACTTCCACGCGGTTATGGCTATAGCGGCCGGGCGCGTCAGGCTAGCACTACCCCCCCCCATCCCGCCTAAGCCGGTGAGTCGGTTCCGGGAGGGGTTCTACGGACCGACTTGCGGTGCTCAGCCCGCCTTCGTCTCCCCGGCTCTCCCAGATATCTGGCAGTGCGCCGAGGCATCCTGGGCAGAGCCGCAGCGGACGAGGACGCCCGTTGCGGGTTTGATTCATTTCCTGCGCGCTGGCACAGGATAGGAGGACGTTGGAGTATTTTGAAAAAATATTCCAGGCATACTCCAGTTGGAGTATTTTGAAAAAATATTCCAACTGGGCACGCAGCTGGCTGCAGCGGCCAACAATCTGGGTGTGGCGGCGGTATCCGAGTCCCCGATCGCCCCCCCCCCTCCTCATCGGACCAGGTGGATTTCCTGCCCCGAGCCATCGGTCAGATGAACAACCTGGTCCAGGGTGTGGCCACCGCTGCTGGGCGCTTGATGTCTCTGGCCACAGTAGGTTCTCGCCACGTGTGGTTGGGACTTACCGCTCTCCATGGGAAGGACCGGGCCTCTTTGGCTCCATATCCTCCGCTACTCAGCGCTTCAAAAGGTTGGAGGAGGAGAAGGCGCAGCTCAGTCGCCACTTGCCGCGGGCTCATGGCAAGGGCGGCGAGCCTCGCCGTCGTAATGCCACTCTCAGACGACGTGCTCACCGCCAAGCCAGATCACCGCTGTCTTCATCACCAGATACTCAGGGCGGATCTGGCGGCTGGGGGAAGAAGCAGCCACTGAAATGACTGAGGAGGCTGAGGAGGGAGAGCAGCCGGCCAATGTTGCCGAGCCCCTCCCCTCCGTCTCATGTCCAAACCACTGTGTTTATACATTGTGTGCTGCTTGGGTGTGAATGTACCAAATGTTTTGATTAAAACAACCTACATTCCTCAAAGAGCTAATTCCTCCCCACCAACCCCTTCCCAGCAAAGTGTTGTGCTGAACACGCCACTTCAACATGGCGCGTTCACCGACGCTAAGCTAACGGCTTGCCCAGTGGCCCACACCGCTCTCCCGGCTAAGGCCAAACGAGACAGTGGTGCGGCCCGGGCATCCACAGTGCTCGCTATGCCGCCTGAGCTGCGACACACACCGCTTCCGCGGCATGACAGCCGAGAAACGAGCCGCTCTTGCCGTAGAAGCGGCACAATGCAGCTATCTGATCCTAGCCTGATCCCAGCGCGCTTACGTGAACCCGCTCGGGCACGCTGCTAGCTCACCGGCAGTGTTTTCGTGCCACACAGACATACACGCTACGCTGCCGACAACTGCTCCAACGAGAGGTCGCAGCGCATCACAGAGTAACTGTGGTAGCAGCAGCCTAGCCTGCTATTGCCGGAGAGATGCTGCCACTAGCCGCGTCTCTCCCGTCATAGCGAGGCAGAGAAGATCACTCGTTGCCTCTGTGAGCGGCTCGCTGCGCCGTATGGCTCGGTTTTGACTTTGGTGTCAGTCAGTACAGAGGGACCTGCGGTTCTGGGGGTCCCCTCATCGCCTGAGGGCGGGGGTACAGCTCGGCCGGATATCCTCTTACGTGTCGGTGTTCACGGATGTGTCTCTGACCAGATGGGGAGGGACCTGCCTGGGGAGAGCAGTGGGTGGTGTGTGGCCTCCTGGGGCGAGCCGACACATCAACCACCTGGAGCTCCAGGAGGTGTTTCTGGTCCTCCAGCACCACAAAGCCCTAGTCCAGGGCAGGCACGTGCTGGTGAGGACAGACAACCGCACGACAGTCGCCTACATCAACAGACAGGGCGGAGTCCGATCCCCAGCTCTGTTGACGTTAGCAGAGGACCTATGGACGTGGGCTGCAGCACACTTGCTGTCTCTGAAGGCCCTTCACGTCCCAGGCTCGGAGAACAGGGGGGCCAACCTCATGTCGAGGGGCGGTCCCCCACAGAGCGAGTGGAGACTGCACTCCAATATAATACAGCAGATCTGGTCTCGCTTCGGGACGGTGCAGGTGGACCTGTTTGCCAGACGGCACAACACCCACTACCTGCTGTGGTTCTTGATCCTACCACAGGACAGCTCGCCCTTGGGCGTGGACGCGTTTGCACACGCGCCTGGCCAAAAGGGCTGCTGTATGCTTTCCTCCCACTCCATCTCACCCCCCCCCCCCCCCCCCCCCCCCC